>NW_004444110.1:4472010-4527089 GCF_000243295.1 Trichechus manatus latirostris
GAGAGTATGGCCCCCACACACCCTTTTAGCTCAGTGGTAATGTTTAATGTTTTAAGGGTCATTGTGAACTCTGACCACCACCCATTTGTCAGTTTGTTGTACCGTGGTGGCTTGTGCATTGTGATGATATTGGAAGCTATGCTACCAGCATTTCAAATACCAGCAGGGTCACCCATGGTGGACAGGTTTCAACTGAACTTCCAGACTAAGAAAGACTAGGAAGATATGCCTGGAGATCTACTTCCTCAGGTTAGCCAATGGAAACCCTATGGGTTATAACAGAATATGATGTTGGAACATTAAGTGCTGGAGATGATCCCCCTAGGTTGGCAGACACTCCAAATACACACTTGGCCAAAACGGTGCACTCCAGCATACCAACAATCACGGAGCCAACTCAATAGCAATTAACAACAATAGTAACAACAACATGGACTTTAAGGGGAATGGAAAAAAAAAAAAAGAATTAATCTTAACACAAATCCATCATTACTATTAAAGTATATACTCTAGTTGATTAAGACAAAAAGGCACCAGCTTTATGTGCGAATGTTGCTGTCTCCCAAAAGATTCTAGATATGTTCTCTGGTTTTAAGTTATTTGGCCCTCAGCAAAGGTTCACATACAAAAATAAATACAGTGAAACTATAAAAAGAAAAAAAAACAATAATAAAACTCTAACATTACAAGTCAGAATTTGCATCTAACTCTTTTAACATTTTGGAAGATTGTTTTCATTACTCTTTTCCATTGCTTAGCCCAAACAATTCAATTATTCTAGCTAGCCTTCTGAGTTTTCCTAAGAGGCTTGCAGAAAATATGTACTTAGAACCAAAAGTTGTGAATCATTCTTGGTGATGACAGTTTTAAACTCAGTCTCTGCTCTGCTTTAACCTTTTGTTGCTGATAATTGTAAAAAAAAAAAAAAAAAAAAGACAAATCTAGAGGATTTTGTAAAGAAGTTAGGTAAAAGTATAAGAAAAGGACTGCAGGAAAGGTTTACTTTCCCATCTCATGTAAAATCTGTCATCAATATTCCTAATGTACTTCTATCATCTACAGTATAGTACACATGGGACCCATATTCTTTATTATAATTTGATTGTTCTGTTTCCGATTATGTTTAGTTCTAACTCCATTGAATTTTTGCTATGTTTCTTATTATGCAAGTGTTTTATTGGGAGCATGTGGTTTACAATTAAGATCCTTTTTGATAATCTTTTATTTTATAAAGAAATTATTGCCAGTTATCCATAGAATATAATATTAAATTTTTTTTTAATATTAAAGTTTTAAATTATAAACAAGCTTTATGACATTAACTTACTGGTCCCGTATTTATTGTTTCTCTATTCTGGACTGAGCATTAATATTTAAATAGAAAAGTGTATATAGGACTCAAGATAGGATAAGAGAGAGAAGTGGGATATAGAAAACTTGGATAAACAAATCGTCTTAGTTAGCTAGTGCTGTTATAACAGAAATACCGCAAATGGACCACTTTAACAAAAAGAAACTTATTCTCTCACACTTTACATTGTTTATCAATAGGTATCACATTAAGACTAAATACAAATCTAACTCTTTAATTTGGCTAAGCATACTAGCCTTTCAGAACTTCCTCCCAGATGGCTATTGAAAAAAGAAAAAAAAACTGTATAAGGTTTCCTTTCTAAATGACTTAAAAATACAGGCATTTTGTTTTCTGAGCTTAATAATAAAATTATGTCTGAACGCTCAGCATTTCATCAGAATTGTTAGTTGGTATCATTATCCGTAATCCTCAATCTCCTTCACTCATTCTAACTTTCTACTCTACATTTATGATGTCTTATTCAATCTCTCTATATATGTTTTCTTGGACCCGGAAATGCTTTTTACTTCTGTTTTATTGAAAATATATGATTGACGATCCTCAAAAACTTTCCTAATTTGTAAAGGGTTTGCATAAAATTCACCCTGGAGTCACACAAGTTTTATTAGTTGCCTTTCAGTCGAATCTGACTAATGAAGATCCCATATGTTGCAGGGTAAAACTGCACTCCACAGGATTTTCAACGGCTGATTTTTTTGAAGTAGATCCCCAGGCCTTTCTTCCAAGGCCCCTCTGGGTGGATGTGAACTTTGGTTAGCAGCCAAGCCCCTTAACTGTTTGTACCACCCAGGGATTCCTCTGGGGTCATAGCTTGCAAGTATTTTTTTTTTTTTTTTTAACATCTGACTTTGCCAAAACTTATCTTTTGAAAAAGTGACATCTTTAATTTGATGTTCTTATTTAAAAAAAAATATAAAAAGATAATGTCTTAGTTATCTGGTGCTGCTATAACAGAAATACCACAAGTGGATGGCTTTGACAAAGAGAAATTTATTCTCTCACAGTTTAGGAGGCTAGAAGTCTGAATTCATGGCCTCACCTCCAGGGGAAGTCTTTCTCTCTCTGCCTGCTCTGGGGGAGGGTCCTTGTTATCATTCTTCCCCTGGTCTAGGAGCTTTCAAGCACAAGGACCCCGGGTCCAAAGGACACACTCACTTCCAGTTTTACTTTCTTGGTGGTATGAGGTCCCTCTCCTCTCTGCTCAATTGTCTCTTTTTATATTTCAAAAGAGATTGACTCAAGATACAACCTCATCCTGTAGATTGTGTCCTGCCTCATTAACATAACTCCCTCTAATCCTGCCTCATTAACATTGTAGAGGTAGGATTTACAACACATAAGAAAATCACATCAGTTAACAAAATGGTGGACAGTCATACAGTACTGGGAATCATGGCCTAGCCAAGTTGATGCAGGTTTTTGTAGGACACAATTCAATCCATAACAGATGATCTACAGATGATTGTGACTTCCGTTGTATTTCTGATGTTCCATAGTTCTGTATGTTTTATAAAATACTGTCCCATAATTGTCTAATTTAATTCTATTATAAAACTTGAGATGTGTTAGGGGATGCTATTTTTATTCTATAGATTAAGACACTTGTGGGACAGTATACAAAGAAACTGGAATCAAGGGCAGTGAGAGTGGAGTTGAGACCCAGGCCTACGGTAAACCTTAGATCTCTCATTTACTACTTAAACGATTGGAGATAAATTATGTAATCTTTCTAAGCATTATTTTCCTCTTCTGACAAATGGGATTAATAATGCTCATGTGAAAGAGGGATTGTGAGGATTAAATATGTGTAAAGCCTAATATACGGCAGGGATAAAAAACAAAGTTATTTTTCTTCACTTTTGACGCTATTGTTTTCTTTCAAATACATTATTCAGTTAAAAGGTATTACTTTGATAATAGAGGAATCTGGAATAATTCTCCCATGAGAAATTGTTTGTAGTTCATTTTCTAGTACTTCATACTCAATCAACTGTGTAATTCACTTGTTGCCTTTTGTCATTGAAGTTATTACCTTTTGAACTGCCCGTTTTTCTCTACCTCTGTTCACTGTTGATGTAGCAGTTAAGTGCTGTAGCTGCTAACTAAAAGGTCAATGGTTCAAATATACCAGGCAGTCCTTGGAAACTCTATGGGGCAGTTCTACTCTGTCCTATAGGGTTGCTATGAGTCAGAATCGACTCGTCGGCTACGGGTTTTCTATGTTCACTACCAATGTCCAAGATCCCATCATCCATCAGTTAGGTTGCTTAAAAAATTTTTTCATTTTAAAAGATATTTAGTCATAGTTGTAAAGGGCTTGAAGGCTAAATTATTTTTTGGAGGGCCACAAGAGGAAAATGTCCACTGATCATGTATCAATACTATATGTGTCTTATATTATGATTAGTGGTCATAATATTTTAATCTGGAATTAAATTATCTACCAAAAAAAACCCCTTCTTTCTATCACCACGCTACAGAAAGAGCAAAACACCTATTCTTTTCTAAAACCAATTGTCAAATCAGAGTCTTCATCTTACTCAACTTATTAGCAGCATTTATTATGATGGATGGCTTCTTACTTCCTGAAATATATTTGCTTAAATTTAAGATCCATACTCTTGTACTTTTCCTCCTCAGCAATCCCTGATCGTTCTCTGTTCCCTGGGTGGAATAACTAATTCACGTTCTTCTCTTAATCTCTAACATTGGAGTTGTCTGAGACATAGTTGGTGAACTTCATTTAGTCTCTATTTACGCATACTTCACAGGGATTCTCATTCAGAACCACCCATGACTTAAATTGTATCTGTGTGCTTTACTCAAAGTTGCAGATTTCTATCCTGGACCTCTCTCCTGATCTCAAGAAGAGCTGTATGTCCAGCTATCTACTCATCACTTTTCCATGTCTAGTCGGTATCCCAACTTAACACTTGATTTTGACTATGTTGCTATAGACCTATACATATTTTTTCCTTTTCTTTCAATTTTATTTTCAAGTAGCATTCATTACTGCAAATTTCTATTTTTCTCCCCTGCATTTCAGAGTCTGAAAAATTGGGAAGTGTATTTTTCAGAACTCCTTGCCAAAATTCCAATATAAGATTCTGCTAATGAGAAGCACTTGCTTGGAATTTAAAAGAAAGGATAGAAGAAAAGCAAGTCTTCCTATGACAGTGATAAGGAAACGTGGCAGATGTGAAATTTGGTCAGCAGCTTCCTTGCATTTTCTTATGAATCACTCACTTTGTTGTCAGAGGCAGCTGGGATAATTGTAAGCTGTTTCCTGCCATTCATGTACTCCCTGATTTCCTAAAGCTAGCAAAGACTTTCCCTGATCATTCTTTCCCTCCAGCCATCCAACAGTTTCTTTCTTGATTTTTATTCTATATTCTAAATGTCCCCTTGCTTACAGTATCAGAGTGGTTTCTATATCCTGAACAAACCCTGACTGAGATGGTCTTTTCTACTAGAAGTGTTTCCAAGAAACAGACTCTCAAAAATGGGAATCAGTTGGTTACTTGTTCCAGTTAGATATGAAAGCAGTAATGACCTCATCACTGGTGGAAAGCGGACAACTTTTTCCATGGCATTCAATAGCCAATCAATTGTTTAAATTATGCCCTGCAGTTGCCTGGAATGAAGTACCTACTGAGGGCAGGTTTTGGAGGACAAAGTGACTGTTGCTATAAAATGTTATTATGGAAATAATGAGTACAAAGAATCTAAGGATGACTGACTGCTTCTGAAGGGCAGTGGAAAAAACCTGACAAGTTCAGCCTTTGCATTCTTAGCTCAAAGCATGATTGAGAAAACCAGTGAGATTCCATGACTAACACCCTCTCCTTCTCCCTATTTCTTCAAGTATTAAACAAATAAGCAAACAAAAAACCTCATACTGCTTTTATCTGCAGGCCAATAATATACCAAAACCAAACCAAATCCGTTGCCATCAAGTCGATTACGACTCACAGCGACCCTATAGAACAGGGTAGAACTGCCCCATAGGGTTTCCAAGGAGCTGCTGGTGTATTCAAACTGCCCATCTTTCAGTTAGGAGCTGAGCTCTTAATCACTGTGCCACCAGGGCTCCGATAACATATCAGAAAGGCAGACAAAGAGTTTTATGGTATGAACTGTTGGATTACAGCGCAAATTGATTCACAGTATTATCAGTAACCTTATATGAAACTTTGTGCTCAATAGGGCTCTTTGAAATGGAGTGAGAGAAATTTGGGTGAACGGCAAGGAATCTGAGTACCTTAAAGCTTCAAATTCCTTTGCATTAGAATCAGCATCTCCTCCCCAGAATAAGGTTATGCTCTGTTTGATGTCCTTACCTAAGAGAGTTATCTTATGAGGGCATAACAATTCTTTTAAAGTCTTACCTATAAGACCGCTTTATATTTCTAGAATTAGGAACCAAGAGTCATTAAGTGATTGAGAGCAAAATCCTACATAGGTCAAGGTAGCACATACTTCAAAAGGATTACAAAAGTTTATAAAAGTTTATTGGAAGAAATCTGGGAATTATAAATAAGCATGTATTCTAAAAGTGTGAGAAGAGGGAGGAAAGAATATAACATTAAATCAAGCCATATTTATTAAGACAGGTACACTCACTACAGTTTCAAAATTCTGCATGTTAGCTCAAACATTTTGTAGTGACAATAACAGTTTGCTCAGATAGTTAACCAAAACCTGGGATTCATGGCCACCTTTATTAGACAAAGTCGAGAAGCCAAAATCCTTTAGTATTATTTAGAGGAAGGAATCCAAAGAATTAGGAAGACAGGCATGTTGAAGTGAATTTTTGATGGGTGACTTGCTTACACAACTATTTCTCTTCTGAGAACCCAGAGGACAATTTCCCACATTACAGCATTGAGAGCACTGGTGACGGGAGACTATGCATCCTTAAAGTCCTCTAGGGCTATACTCAGCAAGCCAGGAATGAAAGTGAGATATGTGGCCGTGGATATGACCTCTTTTACATTCATGTGAAATAGAAGATTCTAGAATAGCAGAGAAGATTGTGACAGTCAGGTTTCAATTGGTCAGGTTTGGAACAGATTGTGATGGAACTTTGGATCAATCAATGTTAGAGTGGACTCAGTGAGTTCATGGATTTATTCTTATTTGGAAGCTCACAGAATCCCCCCATTGGCTAGTTGTCTTTTGAATTAAGGTTTATTGTATTGCGAAACATCAAGTGGAAATTCCCGGAATTGCCCTACCCCCTTTGTGTTTTACCAAAATGGAAAACTGAAAGCACTACTACATCTCTGAGGGAATGATAAAATTTAGTGCCACCACGAAACACTGGAAAGATGAAGGAACATTGACTCCTAGAAGACCTCCATTTAACTCAACTCTTAGGTATGTTAAATGTGGAATAGGTACTTAATAGGTTCATTAATTGGTCACTGATACAAAAGGAAGACACAAATATCAACTAGGGCCTTGAAGATAGTTGAAAATATACTCTAGTAACTATGCATATTTGTTTATTGTCCTCATGGCTTTGTTTTCCCTAGGATTTTATATAATTTGTATTCCTAGTGCTTAGAGTTGTATTACAATCTTTAACGTAAAGAATATCAAAAATGTTTGTAACTAAACTAGAAGGAGAATAGTCACCACATGAAGATGAATTCATTTTTCATTTTAAAAGGATAGTTATATTGTTTTAGGCAAAAAAAAATGTTGCCCTTTGGAATTTTAAAAATAGTCAGAAGGGTGTCCTGATGCTGAGTACTCAAAGGAATGGACTTCACTGGGTATTTTTTGAGGCAATCAGCATTTGACCATAATGCATTCTATGACACCACCGCCTTATTATATCACAGCTCTGAAAGATTTGGAACTAATTTTCCCTGTTTCCTTGCCTTCAGGGTTCCATTTTAGTTTTCACAAATGAGAAGCACATATGTGAGATCTGAAGAGGGATGAGAAGAAGGGAAATTTAGTATTGTTCAGGAAGAGAAATAAAGGTCTATGAGCTTCAAAAGACAATGGAAGTAAGTTTTTTTCCAGCAGCATCTGGTATCTTCCTGTGAATCACTCATTTTTATGCTCTAGGACTCTGAGTTATCTGGTGGCAATTTCCTATGATTTTTGTACTTCCTGATGTCTTGAAGCCAGAAACAGCTTTCCCTGAACTTTGTTCCTTCAGCTCCTCCAATGGTTTTGTTATCTTCTAATTCCCTGTATTAAGTCCTCTCTTGCTGGTAATATTTTGTTGTAAATCCTGGAATAGTATCTATTTTCCTGACTGAACATTGACTAATTCAACCCAAAGCTTTATTCTCACCAAGTTTTCTTAGACTCTGTATCTAAAACCTTCATTTATCCAATTGTTCAAGTCAAAAGGCCTGTCTTTTTTTTAATACCCTATATCCAGTCCATTAGCAAACCCTATTAGTCCTAACAAAACACTATATCACAAAACCACACATTTCTTTCAATCTTTACCCCTTCCACTAAAATTTCTGACATCATCACCTCCCTCATGAATACTGAAACAGAAGCCTGCCTGGTTTCCTTCCTTGCTTCTACTCTTGATCCTCTACAATATATTTTCCAATTACCAGCAACGATATTCTTTTTCAAATGAAAGTCAGATCCGTTCATGTTTTATTCAAAATCATCTCATGAGCATTTCATCACACTTAGAGAACATTCAAGATTCTTTACCATCCATAAGGCCCTACCTATCTCCTCTATCTTCACTCTTATTTTCAATTCTCCCCACACAACCTTCTTAGTATCCCCTGAATTCAGTGTTTTCACACTGAAATGAGGCCTCATCTGTTTTGACTACTGATATATCCACAACATTTAAAATAGGTTCCATAATTAGTAGGATTTCAATAAATTTATACACACACACATAAAGAACTCATTTTAAATTTATTAGCAAATACACTCATAAAACATTTAAACGTAAATATTACGATAAAATAGCATTATGTGGGAGAGAGGTTGTACTTAATTCAACGGATATCCTTATAGATGTTTTCAAGTACACAGAAAAAAAATCTTTCAAAAAAAAAATCAGCTTATTAAAGCAGCAGTCTATGGATTTTCAGCTTGTCTGGCCTGGATTTGTCTACTGTAAGTATGTGAAGCCTCATTATATTACATATGTAAGTGTCTACATAGTCCATGTAGCTATCTATAACAATTCCTGAAGTGATAATTCATCCTCTATGAAGACAACAAAAGATGCTGTTGTAACGCTTGACCTAATTTCTGGAATAAGAAATATGTAGTTTATAGATAACTCAGTCAAAACAATATGAAAAATATAAATTGTATACAGTATTATCATATTGGAGCCTTGGGCATGCAGTGGTTAAGAGCTATGGCTGCTAACCAAAAGGTCAGCAATTTGAATCCACCAGCTGCTCCTTGGAAACCCTATGGAGCTTCTACTCTGTCGTATAGGGTCGGTACAAGTCGGAATCGAATCGATGGCAACAGGTTAGGTTTGGTATTATTATATTAATTCTATATTTTTCCTTACTGAGAATCCAATAGAGCCTGTAGTCAGACACTGATATAATAATCTCTGTCTGTCTCAGTCTAATTTCCTCATCTCTCTTGGTACAAGTTTCTCCTCATCTCTTAGTACAAGTTCTGCTGAGCTTCTTCTGAATAACACATAATGTTCTCGTTCCACTTTGGTTGGCTCTGGATGTCACTTTCTTCTATCAGGACTGTGACTGCTCAGGCTAGGCACTTGTTCCACTGTCAGATTTTAAATAAAAGAATGCTAATTGTATGGCTAAAGAAACTCTGCATTTCCTGATATGCTGTTAAAAAATGCCTGCCGCTAATTACTGGGACCATGGAATAGGTTTCCTTTTGGGCTTTTGATGTGCTAATGTAACTCTGTCTGTGGTTTCTATGGATTACTGCCTTTTATATTCTCTGTCACATGGCAGTGATAAAGGAGTTTATATTCTACTTTTTATGGTATAGAAAGTAACTCTCTGATGGCATCTGAGCTAAAATCAGATTCTCCATTGGGCAGAAATAATAGAATTCAATCCTTTGTATGTGATACCATCAAGCAACTTTCTTCTGGCTGCAGAAGATATTTCTTTTGAATCATTTTACCCTCACTGTCATTTCTGCTACATTTGTAAACCCTGACCTTCAAAACTGTATGCCTATTTCATGATAAGACATTAAACAGGAGATTTATTTTGCAAAGAAATTACATTGTCAGTACTGGACATTTTTCTTGTTTCTCCATTTTCTGACCATCTTCTATCAAGACATTCACAGCGTTTTTTCAATCACTTTGCACCCCATCTTTAGACCTATGTTTCTTCTGAGTACAAAGCCCTGTATCTATCCCAGTTACATAAAAATAATCATATATACAGAGGTTCCAAGTGTGTGAATTTGCAGCACAGTTGGACATCCAAGGACTAATGTCTAGAATATACACTGATGCCATTCAGGAAAAGGTCTGGACTTGAGAGGTAGATTTAAGATACGTCAGTATGTAGCTGGTAATTGCAACTAAGAGATTGACCATGGTGTGTGTGCAGACTCTCTGCTTTTTTGGTGAATCATAAAGGACACAAGAAAATGAAAGATTAAACAATGGAAGAGGTGCTCATAAAAGATACAGGGGCATGAAAATAACCAGGAAAATGTATGATTATGGAGACACAATTCTTTCAAGAAAGATGAAGCGTGTAATGCTGTCACATGGCACAGTGAGTTATACTATCATAAAGACTGAAAATATCCTTTGTATGTGGCCATTGGGAGATATTCGTGAATTTCAATGAGAGTGAGTCTAGTTCGATGAAGTTACCCGACAAATTATAGTGGATTCAACTAAAGAGGTGGAGACAAAGCGTGCAGACTACACACAAGAAATTTGAATGACAAGAATATGAAGTAACTTATATAATACAATGAACACGGAAGTGAAGCTCCAAAATAGAAATGGGTCCCCCCAATGAACCAGAGAAAACTGATGATAAGGACCCAAATGAGTTTGTATTTGACATGAGAAGTCTGCCAGCTCTTCACCAGGCTTCGTTATCAAAGATGAACAACGCTGATACTAGACTAGAGAAGGTATTTTGTAAGAGTTGGTTTTCATGGGTGGCTATATTAGAAAAAGAAAGGTAGAGTAAAATTAGAATTGCTGGTGAGAATGTAATTTAGATGGTCAATCGCAGACTACTATTAATTGTAATGATAGCAAACACTTATATAGCATTTCCAGTGTGCCAAACACTGCTGTAAGTGCTGAAGTATATAATCTTATTTAATCCTCACAGAATCCATTTAAAGTAGTCTGTGTTCTTATTACTTAACAGATAAGGAACCCAAGGCACAGTGAGGTGAAATATCTTGTTCATGATCAAACAGCTACTAAGTTGTACAGCCAGGATCTTAACAAAAGAGTACATGCAAATCTAGAGTCTAGGCTCTTAAACAGCAGTGGATAAATGCCTCCATAATGGATATAATTAGTTGAAATCATCTTTCGCTAGTTTAATCGGCAAAGGACTTTACTAAGGAATGGGACAGAGAGCAAAGTTTGTTTGGAAACTGTGCAGGTGAGAACAGCCCTAGAATCATCCTGCAGAATGACTCAGGGAGGCACACAGCTGCGTTATAGGGCACAGGCAGTGCAGCTTGTACAGATAACACCACAGTGACGGCCAACACTGAGTATTATTTGCTCAGTCACTGCCACTCTTGAAATTAGAAGCAGTTCCTGCTACCATTGACAGAATGGATTCTATGTGGTGCCGGTTTTCTTCCGTCCCTTTCTTGCATCACTAATTTACTTTTCACAATTTGGCATCATGTGTCTGATTGGCACCGCCTACAACACATGCGTGTGCACTAGAATCTGGGAAAGCGAGTATCTGGCTCCTGGGAGAACGGCCACAGGGGCACGTGCAAGGGGCTCTGCAGCCAAAGAAAGAATGCAACAAAACAAAAAGGCAAGTATCTGCTGCATATGTGGTCTATGCTGGGTACTATGGAAAAGAAGCCAGAGGGAACGGGCAGACTTGAGGTAAATGGAGAGTTCAAAGGACAATCTGTGAGGTTAAAGGACAGATAGAGTGGGAGAGAGGCTGTGAGGAAACAAGGAACAGAAGAAATGTCCACAAAGAGTGAAATATTTGCATTTAAGATGTGTAAGGTGGAGTTGGTCCAGGTATGATAAGATCCAGGAACTGGCCCTGGAGATTGTTTGCTAAAGTTAATGGAGGTAAATGTCATCAAATTAACGAGCATTGCCCATTTAATATTAACTTGTCAGATGAATGAATTTTCTCTATGGACTTTGAAATCTGTCAACTTTATGATACAACTTCTGGATGCAAAGAAGACTCTACGCAGTTCTCAAAGCCTTCAGTAAATGAAGGGTATTGATTTGTAGGTGGGCAAATGACAACAGTAAAGAAAGGTAGGAAGTGCTAGCGTTACATGGCAGACGTCTCAAACAAGAATGGGTGCCTACTCAGCAATGGAAGTATCTTTGTGTGCAGATGGAAGACAGCAGTGACAGTTGTGTCTGCAATTGACTGGCTTTAATTATCCTAAGCCATTGTGCCCAAAACAGCCTCAGCTCTTTAGGAAGTATATGATCTAGTCTCAAAGAAAAGTTAAAAACTATTTTATGGCTGCATTCCAGGAATTCCCACCATTCCTCATTCTTTATTTGTCAGTCTTTCTCTCTTACTCTTTAACTGATTCACATATTTATTCAGAGAAAGAGAAAGTTTATGCTGAGCCAGCACTGTGCTCGGACAAGCTATACCACCATGGACGAACAGATTGGGATACAATATGTAAGGAAAAACAACAGTGCTACCCAAACCAAACCAAACCTGTTGCTGTCAAGTTGATTCTAACTCATAGTGACCCTCCAGGACAGAGTAGAACTGCCCTATAGGGTTTCCAAGGAGTGGCTATTGGATTCAAACTGCCAACCTTTTGGTTAGCAGCCGAGCTCTTAACCACTGCACCACCAGGGCTCCAACAGTGCAACGAGAGGAGATAAAGGCAAGACATGCTTTAGATTGGAGGTTCAGGAAGGACCTGCCTGAGAAAGCAACAGTTCAGCAAAGGCCAGGGAAGAGCAACTCTAAGAGACTTCCAGGAAACATCACATGTGAAGGCTCTTAAGTGGGAAAAAGAATGACTTATTTAAGAAACTGAAAAAAGTTGTGTTCTGAAGTATATATGCTGGTGTTTTCCCTAACTCAAAGATTATTTATAAACATCTTGTGACCTGAGACCACATACTACAATAAGACTTTAAAATCATAGAATGTGCTGAAGACTACCAATTTCTGAAGAAGAAAAAAAGGGATCTCTTATATATACTTTTTACATAATAATATAAATACATCACTCATATAATTATTACATATGTATGTGTGCATGTATATATATTTTTGTGTATCTATATATGTGCAAATATATATAATACATATGTATGTACTATACACACACACACGTGTGTGTATATACATTCCGTGAAGCTCTGGTGGCACAGTGGTTAACAGCTCAGCTGCAAACTAAAAGATTGGCAGTTCGAATTCACCAGCCACTCCTTAGAAACCCTATGGGGCAATTCTATTCTACCCTGTTAGGTCGTTATGAGTCAGAATCAACTCTTTAGACATATATTTCATGACCTGTTTAGATGAAACAATTTATTGTCCTTAATAGTAATAATTTTCATACCCCTTTTATAAACAATGTGGAAAATCTATAAGGTACTATGGAGAAGATAGGAAATCTTTCAGTACATAATTAATGGTTGAAACCAAATCCATTGACACTGAGTTGATTCCTACCCCATGTGTTACAGAGTAGAACTGTTCCATAGGATTTCTTGTCTGTAATCTTTATAGAAACAGATTGTCAGAATTTTCTTCCACAACACTGCTGGGTGGGTTTGAACCATCTACCTTTTGGTTAGAAGTTGAGTGCAAATCTTTTGTGCCACTTAAGGACCTGAATTGATGAGTAGGTCCCCCCAAAGCAAGCATTTAAGTGTCATAATAGTTTTTTTTTTTGTAAGGCTGGCAGATAAGAAAACATGATATGAAAGCACTAAGATGAGACAGTGAAAAAAAAAAAAATCAGTATGGGGGAATGCAAAATAACAATTCAATTCAGATAGCTGCTTTGAAAATTTAAGGGAGGTACAGTCTGCATAATTGAAAGCTAGACAGGAAAATCCGTTGGTACATCAAAGTTCGGCACTAATGTTTTTATTTGTTATTTGAAAATATATATTTAATAATTTATAAACTTGATTTCTTCCAACCTTATGTTCTCTGAGACTTTAACCTTGCTTCCACACTCTTGTTGACTAACTATGGCACTTTTTGAAAAGCAGGAACGAGTTTACCGTATTTTTATGAAAATAACATGTGCCTTCTGCATTTGTTTGCTGCCACGCCCTCCCCGCCCCCCCAGAGGCACCTGTACAAGTGCTGCCATGCCAATTCTCTTCCACGTGTTGCTATAAAAAAATTAGCATAGCATGCTTATGAAAATACCTTGTGGAGGGAGGGCACAGCTGTAAAACAAATGCAGAAGGTGCACATTATTTGTGTAAAAATACAGTTTATCTTTTTCACTTATTTCAAATGGAAAAAAATTCTTTAGAAATTAACATTTCAGGGCATTTACATTTTAAAGGAAATGAATTTAGCAGGTTTTTTTTGGCAGAAAAGAATAGATAAATAAGACTTTTTAGTACCTCATTAAGGTGAAGAGAGGTATTGCTGATGAGGAAAAGAAAGGGCTCCACAATGCCAAAGTCATGGACAGCAAGGACATAGTTTACCATTTTTTAGTTGCCTAAACAGTGAAATGGCAAAATACTTGTATGATATCAACTAAAAGGATTCATTATTATGTTCTTCATCAGCTTAATAAATACATCCTTATTGATTGCTTAGAAAGTTCCAAGCACTGCTCTTCCATACAAATTGAAAGTTGAATACCATAAAAACTGTGACTAATTATTCTGGATGGCATACTGTCAGCTCATATTTTTCAGGTGGACACAGCATATCAGTCCAAGCCACACACCTGCTGGTTATTCTCTTAGGGTATTTTGAAATGAAGACCGAAAAAAAAAATTACATTTTCTTGCAAAAAGACCTTAATCCCATTTGTTTTAGTTAGAATTTTTTGTTTGTGAAAACAGAAACACAGAGACAAATCAAATGGGAATCTATTACAAAGATAAAGATAAAGGAATATCTCACAGGGCCCAAAGACAAGAATACATTTGGACAGCAGGAAAAATCTGGAAGCACACTCTCTGGATCCTTCCATTTCTTTCACCTCTCCTCCTACCTAGGTATGAATTTACAGTTCAACACGCCCATCCAGAGAGTATCAGTATTCTCTGCTCTCATTCCTGGTGCCAGGGAAGGAATCTATTGATACAGGTTATATTAGATAACCCTCTGGACCCATCACCTGTGGCCAGGGGGACCATCTAGTACTGAATGTACTGTTCCTGCAACACTCATGTAAATAGAATGGAGAAGAGAAAATCCCACGAAGTGGTACAAGAAAATCATCTAAGTGGAAAAAATAGAAAATATTTTGGTGGAAAAGATTTAGTGAACTAGCATTTGTCAAACACTTAATATTCCTCCAAACACATAATCTAATTTAATCATCATGATGATTCACTGAGTATATAAAGTTATCCCTATTTTGCAAATGAGAAAACTAAGCTAAAAGAAGTCGAGAGACAATTTCAAGATCACAGACCTGTATGTTTAATAGAATGTTTGTTGAAAATGACCTTTTATCAGTGTTGGTGATATCTAAAGATGTGGGCCGACTGAAACATTTTGGAGAAGACATCACACTCTTTCATGGACATGGATAACATTCTAGAAACCTGTTGCATGTATCTTTAGGGACAGTGCCTATGAGTGAATCCTAAATGGTCGTTTTCTTTTTTAATTGTACTTTAGTTGAAGATTTACAGAATAGTTTCTCATTAAACAGTTAGTACACATAGTTTTATGACAATGGTTAACAACCCCATGACGTGTCACCACTCTCCCTTCTCAACCTTGGGTTCCCTATTACCAGCTTTCCTGTCCCCTCCTGCCTTCTAGTCCTTGTCCCTGGACCATTGTACCCCATTAGTCTTGTTTTGTTTATGGGGCTGTCTAATCTTTGGCTGAAGGGTGAACCTCAGGAGTGACTTCATTACTGAGCTAAAACGGTGTCTGGGGGGTCATACTGTGGGGTTTTCTCCAGTCTCTGTCAGGCCAGTAAGTCTGGTCTTTTTTTGTGAGTTAGAATTTTGTTCTACATTTTTCTCCAGCTCTGTCCAGGACCTTCTGTTGTGATCCCGGTCAGAGCAGTTAGTGGTGGTAGCTGGGCACCATGTAGTTATACTGGACTCAGTCTTGTGGAGGCTGTGGTAGTTGTGGTCCATTAGTCCTTTGGACTAATCTTTTCCTTGTATCTTGTTTTCTTCATTCTCCCTTGCTCCCGTAAATGGTCCTTTTCTAATCGTTGCTCTAGAGGATTCTGTTCACCTGATATCAACTGTAAGTATTGTAACATCTTGCCTACAAAATATCTTCTGTAAGTTACCATTTCATACAAGCTGTGTTAAGAGCACATTGAAAGAAATCTGGAACATCATTGAGCTTACAGAAGAAATGTATGAATGATTTTGTGCCTTATAATAATATTGGAATATATGACAGATTTTGGTGTGAGATTTGATTTTATTGTTATCTGGTATCAAGATTCCGGAGGAAATGGCTAATCTTCCTCTACCTCTAACTATTTTTGGCTATCATTATCTACTAAAACAATCTGAAGATTTATGCATGACTGTGCTGGCCTTTTACCTATTTGCTCTAAAATTAATTCCCTGAACTTCCTCAGCATTGGTTGTATCTTAGGGAACTGACTCCTACAAATACATTTCCCAGACTCTCTTGCAAGCTGGTAGCTGATTAGTTCTGGTCAATAGGAAGGATTTGTGGGAGACAGAATACTAAGAGGATAATACAGCAAAGCACCGAGACCATGTGTGAGAGAAGTCCCAGCATCCTTCAAAGCTCTGGAGTGACCATCTTCTGAAGACGGAGGATGATAGTAGCAAGGGACACTATTGAAATCGGTTTTCTGAATTCAAAATGCTGGAATCCTGGAGCATGTCAAAGGTCAGGTGGTAACTAATAACAGTAACAGATAAGGTGGATAAAATTACCGTAATAAGCGGGAGAAGCAGATTGGCAGAGTGTTTTGACCTGTGTTTATCTGTGGCAGTGACTAATTAATCATGATGTCTCCAGGAATAAAATAAATGGGCAGCCTACAAAAGTATTATTTGATCTATATAACTGGAAACACACTAGGTTTGAAGAGCAAAACCATGACTTGAATGGCTACAGTGGAAAGACATAATCTTTGGTACATTTTGAGGCAGTTTAAACCAATTGGAAATTTATATAAACCCAAACCAAAACCACTGCCGTGGAGTTGAATCTGACTCATAGTGACCCCATAAGGTTTCCAAGGCTGTAAATCTCTACAGAAGCAGACTGCCACATCTTTCTGGAAATATATTTACTTTGTATTAATCTTCATATAACACAACCCTCATTTTAAAGAACTGAATTTAGAAGCTCCATTTTCTTTGCTGTGGATGGGAGAGTTTTATGGTAATTTTTCTCATTTCTTGTCTGACTCTTCCCACTAAAATGGAAATTCCGTAAGAGCAGACAAATGATGCTATCACCTTCACCATTAAACTCTGTGCTTATAACAAAACACTGTAAACAATATAAAAATTATTATATATATAAATATATAGTTATGTATTTTTATATACATATTTCTGGTGTTACTTGAAACATTCACTGTTTTGTGGGAAAGTGGAAGTAGGTCAGACATCATTAGTTACCAGTCATATTAACTCAGAAGTTACCCAAAATAGCTTCACTTTAGCAAGTGAATGACAAGTTGTATTCACATTCAGGTAGTCCATATCTTCCTTTACTTAGTACACCCGCATAGTTCTGTTCAGGTTGGCACAAACCTCTCCCTTACGCACCAGAAATGATTATATATAATTTTGGAAAAAGACCTTTAGTACGTGATTCTAACAATGGCTCAATCATATAATTTGTTTTAATATAATTAAAATACATTTCTTATTTCTGAGAAAATATGAAACATTATATTGGATGTTTTATTATGAATACACACATATGCTGCACATATAATTTGCATCTATAGAGATTTTGTCGTATGTGGCAATTTGGTGGAAGTGTTACTATATGTATGAAGTGGTTTAAGAAGTAGATATTTTAGACCATCAGGAATAAATGCCCTTTTCTTCCTTTTTTGTTTGAAGGTCACATTAATTTCATGAGTATGGAATTCCCCTTTCTTACTGGTTCAGACAAAAATCGGTGGTAACTTTTTTTTTAAAAAATCTGTATCTTGGGATACAAAAATATTATGACGTGAGTAGTAAATATTAGATTTAAATCATACTACAGTTGCAATTTTAAAAAAAGCAAGAGGGTATGTCTTTATTATGTATTTATTCTCGTGAGTATTTCTTAAAAACAGACAAACAAACCCATTGCCATCCAGTTGATTCTGACTTATAGCAACCCTATAAGACAGAGGAGAACTTCCCCATAGGGTTTCCAAGCAGCAGCCAGTAGATATGAACTGATAACCTTTTGGCTAGTAGCCGAGCTCTTAACCAATGTGCCACCAGGGTTCCAGATATTTCTTGTGAAAGATAAAAATCTAGCAATAATCTTGATGTGTATATAGAAATAACAGTAGGTGCACCAAAACCATTTTTTTTTTTTTGCAGAGATCAACATTAAAAAAAAAAACAAAAAACCATTACCATCTAGTTGATTTCAACTCATAGTGATCCTATAACACAAACTAGAACTGCCCAACAGGGTTTCCAACGCTGTAATCTTTAGGGAAGCAGACTGACACATCTTACCTGTGTAGAGCGGGTAATGGGTTCAAACAGCTGACCTTTCAGTGAGCAGCCAGTGCTTAACCAGTGCACCACCAGGGCTCCTTGGAGAACACCATACACATTTTGTATTGTTTTGAAAAGATAGCCTAGATCCTGTCTATCTAAATTGAAGAAAAAAATAGAATGGATTTATTTATTAGCAGTACAAGCGGAACTATAAAGTACTTATACTTGATCGTGTCCCCATTTTTTAAGACGAAGGCAGAACGTTTTCAGTTGCTTCTTGCTGACCTTGCGCATTGACTGTTTGCCTCTGAGACTTCTAACTTGCTTTTCCACACTAAATAGTTTGTAAGAAATGATTCTACCAAAAAGGACTCCGAGAACATATTCACGGTAAAAAATATCGGGTTAGCTCAGACAACAGTGCAACAGATGAGCCAGAGGGTAAAGTCTATTTGCCACTTGTATAATTTTTTAAATGGTTAAAAATCTTTGGAACTAAAAACAGTGTTTCAGTATAATAAATTCTTATTTTATTATCGGTACATTCATATGTATATGACTAATTGTTAAATTTCTTTTTAACTTATATTTCAACATATGTAGCATAGGGTAATATTTGTGTTTATAAAGGTTACTCTAAATTACTGAAAGTAGCAACTTGCGTTGTTCATGTATAAAGTACCAAGAGGTATTTTAGATTCTGGCTCATAGAGGCTTTATTTGACAAAACAGAACTGCCCTAGGCTGTAATCTTTGCTGGAACAGATCGTCAGGTCTTTTCTCCCATGGAACTGCTTGGTGAGTTTGAACCGCCAGTCTTGGCGTTAGTAGCCAAGCTCTTCACCATTGCACTGCCAGGGATCCGTCTATTTAAGCTACCTCTGCGCTAACCGTTTATTTAACAAACATTCACTGAGTGTAGTGTATCCAGCAGTTGCTGCTCAAGGAACCGGTAACATAAGGATCAATGAGACATGATAAATTGCTGCCCTCAATAAGTCCTCTGAAATCGCCAAATGAAACGCCACTCAGATGCTTGCATGTATAAATCAGAATGCGTTAATGACAGCGCCAGAGAGAAATCAGGAAAAGTCAAGTAACACCATCAAAAGAGAGTTCAGCTGGCATCTTTACAGATTGTCCTCAATGGTTTACACTTTAAAAAAAAAAATCACAGGATTTATTCATGTATCACCACTAAAAAATTTACCATTTCACATTATTCCTTTTTTCACTGCGTTTTTTTTTTGGGGGGGGGGGGAACGTTGATCTTCGTGATTATTTCACTCTTGAAACCTTACACAAAGGGTAGTTTTGTTTTATGCTTTATTTTGTTTTAATATATAGGGGAGAAACAAGGATTCTTTTTCACTGCATTCCATTAAAAGCTATCGGATAACCCTGAAAGTGCGCCATGTTCCTTAGTACCAAAGCTGGATGTTCTCAGTTCAAAATCCATTCCCTTTATTTAGGTGACTTTGTACTCGTAGGAGTCCCGGTGGTGCAGTGCTTAAGGGCTCAGCTGCTAACTGAAAGATAGGCAGTCTGAACCCACCAGCCGCTCCACAGGAGAAAGATGTGGCAGTCTCCTTCCGTAAAGATTATAGCCTTGAAAACCCTATGGGGCAGTTCTACTCTGTCCTGTAGAGTCGTTATGAGTTGGAATCGATTCGATGGCTTTGGGTTTGGTTTTGGTTTATACTTTTAAAGGAGACCTTGGATTGTGAAAATGGTTAGCACGCTTGGCTGCTAACTGAAAAGTTGGGATCTACTTTTGAAAAATCAGCCGTTGAAAACTGTTTGCAGCACGGTTCTGCTCTGACACATATAAGAGGTAAACTCAATAGCAGCTGGGTTTTATTCTCATAAATATTCATTTGCTTATTTACTTATTATTTATTTACTAGCTTATTATTTATTTATTTATTCATTCATTCATTCATCCATTCATCCATCCACCCGTTTATTTATTTATTAATCAAAGTATGGAAGCCCATTCAGGCCAGTCATTCTAAACCCACGTGAGGGGCACATGTTCCTTGGTAACTGGATTAAAATCACTTTTCCAAATGCTACCTCTTGCTTGGAAATCTGGGAAAAAATCAAAATAATTAGAATGTGTTTTAGAGAAAAGATTGAGTGTACTTCAAAATACTAATAACCACAGAGTACAAATGAGAGTCATCTCTGTATTTTAGAAACATGTTTCAATCCTAAAATATTTTATTATTTTATAAGTGATAATATTAAATGTAAAAATTCAGTTACTGCACAGTTGAAGTTTATGATATTTAGGGATAAGTCAACCCAAATTCGTTATTTAAATGCATGAGTAAAGACCAGAGGAAGACATTATTACATTTTGTAACATGGTTTATGCTTTCATTTTATTAACAATATAGATTCACTTACCATCTTATTAGTAAATAATTATTAAAAATTGTGCAATAAAATCAACAATTGTTTATCTTGTAGATCCCTATGACTTGAATCTGGATAATACTAACATCCCCTATTGCACATATTATAAATTAATAAGACCATTATTCCTTACTGATATCCGAAATAGCCTCAGAATCCTCAACAGAACACTCTAGAAAACCAATATAAAAGAACCAGAGTTGGCATGGAAAATGAAATCTTTGTGCTAATCTGATATAAAGCAAATAGTCCAGAATTAGGGTCTACATTTCTGGGTGTTATGGATAAAGGGGAGATGCAAAGAATAAATTATGAATCAAAGGCAACTTCAGTCATCCCTTCTTTTTTATATTGAAGTCCCATGCCTACTCTGGAATTTAAGGAAAGTTCAATCACGTTGGAAATCTGCCACTTAGACCCTTAACCCACTATCCAAAAAGTACCTGGAAGGCAACTATAGCCCCTACTGTGTAGAAAAGGTTCGTGTACTTTTGGGTGCAGTAGTGCATGAGGAAGGAAGGGAATAATATCACATTCACTGAGTCATCATAGAGAAAACGATGAAGGCAACATCTAACCACTCTCAGCATAGATCTCTTGCCTAGCTCTCCTTCTGCCAACTGCATTGTCTGAATGGGCTCGTTGAGTTTCTGCATTTATGTTCAGTACTCAAAAAGCAGATTAAAAGGATCAGGTGACCATATCATGTTTTCTGAGAAAATGCCAAATTGTATTTTTATATTTAGATAACTAACCCATGCTTCCTGTGAGTGATCCAGAGACAATGTAAGTCTTATTGGATGGGCCTCTGAAAAAACGCCACCCTCGCATTTGAGAAGAGTAGTTTCCAGGCAAGTATTTTGGTATACAGGAATGCTTCAATGTATGTAGCCTTTCTGTCCTATTAGCTAGGATTGAATTGTGATAAAGTAAGAATATTTTAATATCCCAAGATCAGTTTTCTCAAACTAATAAAATTTGATGTGATAATGTTGAGAAACTTATTTCCACTTCTCTTTCCCGGGAATAATCTTTGTTTTAGGATTTTTATCTGTATGTGAAACAACATATTTGTTAATATACAAATATGTGCATTTTAATACTATGAAGTGTATTTTATAGTAAATTTTTCTAATTCAAAACTCTTCTTTTAGAAGACAGTAGTAAACTTATTTTGGAGAGAGAATAATATTTAAATTAAAATTATATGTAAATAAGTTGCTCATTCTTAAGGGGTAATCAAATAATTTTAAATATAATTACTGAATAATTTTATTAACCAAATCTTTACTCTAAGATCTTTCAGAATAATTAACTATATGGCTCATTATTTTGGATAAAATTATTTACTACATAAGAAGCCACTGAAAATAAGTGAGGATCAAAAGATATAGGACCATAGTTACTATGCTAAATTTATGTATCGCTAAAATAAGAAATAGTGTACTAAATAAAATGCATCGTAATACTCTTATTTCCCTTTGATAAATGTTTATAAAGCTTTATTCATACATCAGTTTCTATGAGATATCAGTCTCTATCTGTCAGTGTGTGTGGTGTGATCATTTTTTTCTTTGGATTTCTTGTATACAAACTTTAGTATTGGCCACTACTTTATTTCCATGTTCCTTTTTGCCTAATGCAAGAGTGGGTCTGACATTCCTCTACCATGGAAGAATATGGTATACTCGATTTTCTTTTTTCCACCCTAGGCCTGTGCTTTTTTCTATCCTTTAGTGATTGATCCTCCAAACTAAGCTCATATCGTTTCCTGTATTTATGTCCCCAGCTCTTCCCAACTTCCCTTTACATTTGGCCCAGAGTTATTTTTCTGCCAATTCTGCATTGCCTAGTACATTTGTTCTTAAAACAGAGATGTGTAGAAAATATTAGCATGTGAATATTAGGACTATAATGCATTTGTAATTTGAGTATATCCTCCTTAAAAATATATAATGATATTGTCATGTGAACAAGATAATACTTTCCTAAATGTACATCATGCTATTGTCTAAAAGACTGTTATAACAGTTAAAGGCTTGTCACTGCTATACAAAACCAAAGATAAAAACAAAATAAATAAAAGCTCCCTCAGTTTGTATAATTCTTGGAGTTGTAATAGTTTTGGTGGCTGAGTTGCCAAAACCCAGAAAGTCTGAAAGAACAATTAATTATTTTCTCCTTCTTTATGCTATATTATTTTGGTTCTGTCCCTGTTACAATAATTATTACATTGTTTTCTTAAAGGTAAGGTTGGAGGCAATATCTTAATGTTCATACTCCCAGAGCCTAGTATTCGAATGTGCAATAAATGGTGAATAGGTGAATTCATGATCAAATTACTAGAGCCCATTTTTGTTGAGCAGCTGAGCATGGCATGTAAGCCGTAATTATTATACAGTGTGGTAAAGGAATAAAGTTAATTCTTCCTTTTTACATAAACAATGTTCTACTTTTGTCACTTCATACAGGTTCACAAAGCTAATTATCTCTTTGCTTCTTGTTACTCCTTTCACCTTCTATTCTAAAAATTTTGTGATTTAGTAATTTCCTCACCACTGAAAGTAATCATGGCTATACAATAACAACAACAATAATAAAAAGAACAGGAAATTCCTAACTTTAGAAATTCCAGACTTCAAATCATATTCATCAAAAAAAAAAAAAAAAGGGGGAGGCACCGTTTTTAGGTATTGTAGCAAGTTCATGCTTGATGTACCTTCAATTCGATATAAAATATCTATTTGGGATAGTAGAAATGAAATGAAATGATTGAGCCAGGCTCCCTTCTTAAATTTGGAGATTATAGAAGAATATCCCATGCCCTTGGAAAAGGTTAAAACAACCTTCCTGCCAGTTGCTATACATGCTATGGCTTACAGAAGCAGACGTCAGCAGGTAGGATGAAGCAAAAAGAGCCTACTGACAGAAATTGGATCAAGCACTCCACTAACAAGGAGATTGAATTTATAGATCCCTAAAATCATAGGAGGGCTATTATTGTTAATTGCCATTGAGTCAGCTCGGACTCATGATGACCCTATGTACAACAGCACTAAACGCTGGCCAGCCCTGCACCATCTTCATGGTCTTTGATTACGCTCAAGTCCATTGTTGCCACCACTGTGTGTTTTGAGGGCCTTCCAACCTAGGGGGCTCATTTTCCAGCAGTATATTGGACAATATTCTGTTGTGATACACAGGGTTTAAATTTGGTGCTTAACTGGCAGAATTATTGCTTTCCAAACAGGAGACCTGGGTTTGGTTCCTGGTCAATGAACCTCAAGCACAGCCACCACCTGTCTGTCAATGAAAACTATGAGTTTTGCTATGATGCAGAATGGGTTTCAGTGTAGCTGACAGACTAGGAAGAAAAGCCTGGTGATCTACTTCTGCAAAATCAGCCAGTGAAAACTATGGATCACAACAGTCCAACCTCAGTGTGCTTGATGATACCAGGAGTCAAGGGCCAATAATTTTCAGAAGTAGATTGCCAGGCCTTTCTCCTCAGTCTGTCTTAGTACACAATCTCTGCTGAAACTTGTCCATCATGGGTGATCCTACTGGTATTCAAGATACAGATGGCATATCTTCCAGCATAATAGCAACACTCTCACGACCGTAATTTGGCAAACTGACAGACGGGTGGTGCCAGAGCAGCAGGTCTCCACAGGCTACAACTGACAAACACTCAAAAGCAAGGCTTTGAGCCATTGGTTCAGTCATGGCTGAGGAGGTGAAATCAGAACAGACATGAATTTTTAAGATTTGAGTGAAGTGGACCAATAACGGAACAGGAAAACTTACTGGTTGAAGCCCTGGAATGGGAGACTTGGAAGAGGCTTAGTGAGCTTTTCAGGAGCTTGATGTGGAAGATTGGATTATTGCCAGATCTGTGGAGAGTGACACATATTCCAAGTGGGCAGCCACCATTTTTTTTTTATTGTACTTTAAGTGAAAGTTTACAACTCAAGTTAGTCTCTCATACAAAAACTGATACTGGAAAAATCGAATATCATATGGATAAAGGGAAATTTGATCCTCACCTCACATTATACACAAAAATAAATTTTAAGGTGGATTAAATACTTTAATATGAGAGCAGATTTAAAGAACATTTAGACAAAAATGTAAAGCTTATCACTAAGACTTCCAGGTAGGGAAGAATGTAAGGAAGGATTTCTTAAAATATCACAAAATAGATGGAAAACATTGGTAAATTTTATTACATTAAAATTTGAGATATCTATACAAAACAAAAGACACCATAAGCAAAGTTAAAAACCAAGTCACAGACTGTAAGAAAGTATTGTAAAAGAAATAGTATTTTTTTTTAAATATTTTTATTGTGGAATATAGTACATACAGAAAAATGTATAGACTACACAATTCTACAAATGGTTTTCATAGCCATGTTGTATCATATGAAGGATGTTTCCTGTTCCTAGTTTTCTGATAGTTTTATCATATGTTGAATTTTGTTAAATGCTTTTTCCATCTCTATTAAGCTAATCATGTGGTTTTTCTTCTTTATTCTGTTAATGTAGTAAGTTTCATTTTTTTTAAATGTTAAGTTTATTGAGCTATGATTTATCTATAATAAAATTTATCTAATGACTTTTTAAAAAATGGCTATAGTTGTGTACCTACTACCGCAATCAAGATATGGAACGTTTCTATCACCCAAAATGTTCCCTTACGGCTTTTGCAGTCTCCCATCCTTAGCCCTTGGCAACTACTGATCTCATTTCTGTTCCTATAATTTTGCCTTTTTCTCAATGTTATATATACGGAGTCATATAGAATGTAGCTTTTCACATTTGATTTCTTTCACATAGCAGAAAGCTTTTGAGATTCATCTACGTGTATTCCTTTTTATTTCTGAATAGTATTTCATTGCGTGGATGTACCACAATTTGTTTATCCATTCACCAGTTCATGGACATTTGAATTGTTTTAGCTATTATGACTATAGATGCTATAAACATTCACATATAAGTCTTTAACAGACAAATGCTTTCATTTCTCTTGGGTAAATACCTATTAGTGCGATTGCTGGGTCATATGGTAAGTGTATGTTTAACTTTCTGAAACATTGCCAAACTGCTTTCCAAAGTGACTACACCATTATGACATTTCCATTTGCCCTGTGTCCTTGCCAGCAGTTGTCAATCTCTTTAATTTTGGCCATATTAGTAGGTATGTAGTGGTATTTATGGTTTTAACTTGCATTTCCCTGATGAGAAAGCACATTAATTTTCATAGTTAATTTTGTAACTTTCTTTTTCTTTTATGGTTCATATTTTTAATGTCTTATCAAGGAAGGCATTAGTATTTTTAATTTACAAAGAATTTCTTCAACTTAGAGAAGACAAATCAAACAACAACTATAAAAAAGCCAAATATGGCAAAATATTAAAGTAGATTAGAAGTTTATATGCTTGTTTTATTACTTTCTATACTAATTTGTAAGTTTAAAAATATTTCATATGATTTTAAAAAATGAGAAAGATTGTTTATTCTTTTCTTTATAATTGTTATGTACTCCCCTTTTTTTACCTTTTTGTTTAGTCTGTTTGCTAGAGTAAATATTTAAATGTCTTTTAAACTGATTTTGGATGGAGCATTCATGTTTCATAAATGCAAGATAAGACCTTACTTGGGACACACGGCAACTAAGTTTCGTTTAGGTTATAACGATAATTCTTTGTTTAATTAAAATAATACTGAATGGTTATTAATAAAGTCCTGTACTTAAATACTATTAATTTTTTTATTAGAGGAAGATTTTATAAATATTTCTGGAAAAAATAACTCTACGTTGTTATTGTAATTGTTCCGTACATATGCATGCATGCATATATACATATATACAAAAAAGAAAAACCCGTTGCCGTCAAGTCAATTCCAACTCATTGCAACCCTATAGGACAGAGAAGAATAGCCCCATAGGGTTTTGAAGGAGCAGCTGGTGGATGCTAACTTTTGATTAGCAGCCGAGCTCTTAACCATTGAGCAACCAGGGCTACATATACATATATACATACCTACAAACACATATATTTCATGGGATAACTCAAACATTTTCTTCAACCATTTTGAAGTTATTTTCGTCTTCCCATTTTAGGATTTAGTTGTCTATCCCTTTGTTCAGGCACTTTTTATTCTTCTCCTTTTGTACCTCTGGACTTGGTTGAAATTATTTTTTTGTGAAGCTTGTTTGTCTACAAATATAATTTTCAACATGTAGCATGAAAATGACTTTTTGAAATGTTATTTAAAAAGATTTGACACAATTTAACAATTGCGATTGAGATTTTAGAACTTATTAAGCAAAACACATATCTACTTTTTAATTATTTTAAATATAGAAGGGATAGCAACTTGGTCTATAGAAAAGAGATTATATCTAACTAATAATTTTAAGAAGTTTTTATTAATTAAATAATATGCATCACTCTCAGAATTAATACAAATTTATTCTGTTTTTATGTAAATATTTCTAGATTCCTAACAAATAGGATATGTTATATTATCAATGTTCTAGAAGAGAAATATTAAATATTTGTGAATATTTGATATCATACAAACACAATTTTAAAATACATCAGGTATAGAATTTATACACACATATGAGTAAAATGAAATTATTATGGGGTTAGAATACCACTTTAGTATTAGTTTATATTTAGGAAGGTTCTTCTTTGCTACAAAAAAAAAAAAGTCAAATGGAGAACAAGCAATTATCTTACAAATTGTAAAAATGAAATTGTGACCAAGACCGTCCATTTTGTCTTTACTCTTGTCCTTTTTCCTTTGTGTCTGCTTGTTGCTTTGTCTCTGCCTATCAGTTTAGCTGTAGTCCAGGTGACATGTTTCAAACCAAATGGTTCTGTTAAACCTACTAAAAGCCTGTCCAAACAGGAAACGACAAACACTGAAGTGAACAAAATAAATTATGCAAATGGCTGAGGAGTCAGGCAGATAACAGGAAAATTTATTTTTTTGTAATGCTAAGAAATCCTAAGAGGCTATACACAGAGGAGGAAATTGTCATCTGAACACAAGTTCCTAGCACTGAAGGGCTTGGGTGATCATTCTGAAAGTAAATCCAAGGAAAAATAAAAAAATTGAAAAAGCATGATGAGTAAAAGACAAATTTGATAAATTAGACTTTGTTAAAATTTAAAAAACCTCTGCCTTGCAAGAGACACTATTGAAAGACTTAATCAAAAGACAAGTCAAGCTGGGAGAAAATATTTGCAAACATATCTCTTAAAAGATTTGTATCTAAAACATATAAGAAAACAACCAAATTAAGAAATGGACAAAAGATCTCAAGAGACACCTCTTCAAATAAGATATAACCCATTGCCTTTGAGTTGATTTCGACTCATAAAGACCCTATAGGACAGAGTAGAACTGCCCCATAGGGTTTCCGAGGCTGTAATCTTTATGGGAGCAGACTGCTACATCTTTCTCTCACAGAGCCCCTTGTGGGTTCAAATCACTGACCTTTCAGTTAGCAGCTGAGCACTTTAACCATCACATCACCAGGGCTCCTTTCAGGTAAGAGATACATATGGTAAATAATCATATTAAAAGATGCACAGCATCACATATCATCAGGGCATTCCAGATTAAAACAGCAATGAGATATCACTACATAGCCATTAGAATGGCTAAATTCTGATATATATGGTAAATGCTGATGAATTTGAGGAACAGCAGGAATTCTCATTCCTTGCTAATAGGAATGCAAAATGATACAGCCACTTTGAAAGGAAGTTTGGCAGTTTCTCAAAAAGTTAAACAGTCTTACCATATGATCCTGTAAATTGGGATACATTCTTACAATGGAATAATATTCAGTGATAAAAAGAAATGACCTATCAAGCCACAAAAGTCATGGAAGAACCTTAAATACATTGCTAAGTGAATGAAGTCTGTCTGTAAAGGCTATATACTATATGATTCCCATTATATACCTTTCTGGAAAAGAAAAAGAAAAACTATAGCAAGAGCAAAATAATCAGTGGTTGCCAGGGTTTTGGGGAACGGGAGGAAGAAAGGACACGGGATTTTCAGGGTAGTGAAACAATTCTCTATGATAATACAATGATGGGTGCCCGGCGTTATACATTTGTGAAAACCTATAGAACTATAAACCTACAGAATATACCATGGACTACCAAAAGAATGAACAAATCTGTCTTGGAAGAAGTACAACCAGAATGCTCCTTAGATGCAAGGATGGCAAGACCATGTCTCACATACTTTCGACATGCTATCAGGAGGGATCAATCTCTAGAGAAGGACATCATGCTTGGTAAAGTAGAGGGCTAGTGAAAAAGAGGAAGACCCTCAACAAGATGATTGACACAGTGGCTGCAACAATGGGCTCAAGCATAACAAAGATTGAGAGGATGGCTCAGGACTGGGCAGTGTTTCATTCTGTTGTACATAGGGTTGCTATGAGTCGGAACTGACTCAACGGTACCTAACAACAACAACAGCATAGAACTTACAGCACAAAGAGTAAACCTTAATGTACCGAAATCTTAAAAAACAAACAAACAACATCATTTAAGAGTTTGAGGTACGCCATGACTGAATGCAGATTGTGACAAAGGAATCTGACTGTATAACAAATGTGTGAAACTACTTCACCAAAGAAAGTTAGGGGAAAAGGCACTGACCTAAGTAACTTTGGAAATGAGTGGAATCTGTAAGACTAAAGGTAAAAGGTACTTCAGGTAATCACTGAAGTCTAGTTGATAATGTAATCACAGGGATATGGGTAAACAGTTCTGATGCGACTATACAACTTCTCCTTACCCATGGACGATCTCGTTATCCAACATTAACCATTTATGACAATACTAAAAAGAATCTACTATCCGACTATTTTGCGCATTAATGATGTACATCTGGCAGTAACAAATGTCAAGGTGCAAGGTGAGAGTAATGCTGGCTGTGATGGTTAAGGTTATGGGTCAACTTGGCTGAGCCATGATTTTCAGTGGTTTGGCAGTTATGAAATTATGTAATTTACCAGTTATGTAATGATGTAATTTGGCAGTTATGTAATGATGTAGCCATCCTCCTTGCTGTGATCTGATGTGGGCATTCTCCATTTTTGCATAATGCCAATTTCACATAACAACCTGATCTTTGGAACCTAACCATATCAATAAGTGAAGAATGCATGTGCATTTACCCTGGAAATGAACAATTAAGTAAATGAATGGTGGATGGTCAGAACCTGATTTCTCACTGTTTTAGTGGAAGTTTACAGATAAACAAGGGGAAAAGGCTATAACGATCTATCTGGGAATGGATTAAAGTTGAAGACATTAGTATGAACTCTTGCTCAGGTAAATATAGTTACAGACAGTTACATATGCACATAGATATTTCTCTGCTCTGTTGGCTGAGAAGACTTAAGAGAAACATCATCCCAATATCTATAAGCACACTTAGCACCCAGATCTTAGTTTCTAATACCATTCTTCAATAAATGGAACCAGAGCTCCTTGAAGAAATGGCTGATTTAGAACTGAAGCAAGAAGTATACAAGATAAGCCTGGAGCATCTTGATGTGCCAGAAAATAAGAGTGCTGCAAAAAACATGATGAAAAATACATCAAAAGAGCATCAGAGCCAAAGGCAATTCCTGCCAATGTCCAAGTCGGAAAAATTTGAGTATCAAAATAAATAAAACCCATTGCCATCAAGTTGATTCTAACTCATAGCAACCTTATAGGACAGAGTAGAACTGCCCTATAGGGTTTCCATGGAGTGGCTGGTGGGTTCAAACTGTCAACCTTTTGGTTAGCAGCTCAACTCTTAACCACTGGGCCACCAGGGCTCCAAAATAAAGTAGTACTAAATTATAATCCAAAATATAAACTAAATATCCATGAGTCCCTACTTATATAAATGGATGATCGAATAAATTAACAAATGAAGAAGAGAAAAATTTCCCTGCAGAAGAATTCCAAACAATTTATGTAGATACCTCACCCTAAAGGAGGGGGAGCATGATCCACATTACTTAGGTTTCAGCTGTGCGCAGTGACTTCCCTCCAAAGAGTACAGTATGGAAAGGGTGTGGGGTGGGGAAAGACTACATTTACAGAGGAGAAACCTGACAGACACTATCTCAACCAGGTGATCAATGTTAACATCAGCAGCAATAAGTCATGTTGATAGTATATAACTTTAATATAACGTGAAGAAAATGGCATTTTACTTCTGTGTTCTTCCACTCAATAACCCTAGTCTTTTCAGCAGAAAAACATCAGCTAATTCCAACAGTGAGATGTTTTACAAAACACTTGACCAGTATTCCTCAGAACTGTCAAGACTGTCAAAAACAAGAAAAGTCTGAGATACTCCCATGGCCAAGAGAAGCCTAAGGAGACATGGCAACTAAATAGATTGTTGTATCTTAGATGGGCTCCTAGAATAGAAAAAGGACTTTAGGTAAAAACTAGGGAAATCTGAATAAACTATGGACTTCAGTTAAAAATGATAAATCAATATTGGTTCCTTAATTATAATAAATGTACTATGCGAATGTAAGATGTTAATAATAGCTGAAAATGGGTGTAGAGTAAAATGGGAACTCTGTACTATCTTCATAATTTTTCTGTAAATCTAAAAATGTTTCCAAAAAAAGTACATTACAAAATAATGGAAAGAATTTGCATGGTAGATTTACTCATTTATTTTTGAAATAGTTATTGAACATCAATCATTTATCAGTAACTCTTCTAGGATCTGAATAAGTGAATAAGGAGGACAAAAACTCTGCTGTAATAGAGCTTACATACTAGTATAGGGAAACCAGATAACCAATTGTTAAATAAACTAGAAAATATCAATTAATGGTGGGTGTTATTATAAAAATTAAGTAGGAAGATGTGGTAAACAATAATTTCAACTTCCATGATCAGGAAAGATCTCTCTTAAAAAAACAAAAAACAAAAAACGAAGAAACAAGATTTAGCTGAGACCAAAATAGGTATCCACGTAAACATAAAGAGGAAGAAAATTTCAGGCAGAGGGGGCCACTTAAATAAAGGCCCTAAGAAATGAACTATCTTTGTGCTTATGGTACTGATTATCATATTAATGTTAACACATAAGGTGAAAAATTAATCATAATGCAGTGAATTTTTAAGGTTCAAAATAGATTTAGGATCAAATATATCAGAATAATTTATTTATGTTTATGATGCACACTATGGGTGAATAAATAATCCTTTCCCTATTTCTAAGCATTTATGCTTTCATATATTTGTCATGATTTAATTATATCCCCCCAAAAATGTATGTATCAATTTGGCTGGGCCATGATTCCCAGTATTGTGTGATTGTCCTCCATTTTGTGATTGTAATTTTATGTTAAAGTGGATTAGGGTGGAATTGTAACACCCTTACTAAGGTCACATCCCTGAACCAATGTAAAGGGAGTTTCTCTGGGGTGTGGCCTGCACCACCTTTTATCTTACAAGAGATAAAAGGAAAAGGAAGCAAGCAGATGTTGTGGACCTCATACCACCAAGAAAGCAGTGCTGGGAGCACAGCACACCCTTTGGACTCAAGGTTCCTGTGCAGAGAAGCTCCTAGTCCAGGGGAAGGTTGATGACGACGAGGACCTTCCTCCTGAGATGACAGAGAGAGAAAGCCTTCCCCTGGAGCTGACGCCCTGAATTTGGACTTTTACCTACTTTACTGTGAGGAAATAAACTTCTCTTTGTTAAAACCATCCACTTGCAGTATTTCTGTTATAGCGGCACTAGATGACTAAGAATTTGGTACTGAGAGAGTGGGGTGCTGCTCTAACGGATAGCTAACATGTAGAAGTGGTTTTGAAACTGTGAATGGATAGAGGAATGGCAGCGGCAGAGGACTAGCAGCGGCAGAACAAGGAGATCAGCATGAGACGGTGCTGGAGTTGACCCACAGAGCAAGAGATCTGAGTGCCTGTGTGCAAGAGGCTTCCTGGCAGAGTGGGGTGGTTCTAGGCACTTATCCGTGGAGCCTACCGAGCTTTGGAACACTAGCCCCAAGAGGGCAGATGTGGGCATGAGGTCTGAGGAGCTGAGAGGCCAAGAAACTAGGAAGCAGAAGCAGAAGAGACAAGGAACACAGGAAGCAGAGCTACCTCAGTCTCATAAGGTATGGCCAGGGCCTCTGGGGTTTCAAAGGGTGGAGCCATGGCTTCTGGTGTTTCTAAGGGTGGAGTCGCCACTCAGATGGACTAGGAGAATGGTGCACCTAAAGCCAAGGGAGCAGAGTTGCTGTCCTAGTAGGCCTGGAAGGTGGAGCTGAAGCTGAGGGACAAGGGGCCTCCACTCAGAATCTGGAGAGCGTGGCCAATACCTAGAGTCTGGAGGGGAGGGCTATTGTGTAAATTGTCTCAGAGAACAGGGATTATTTTCAAAGCCTTGAGGGCTAATGTGATGTGTTCTGCTGACTTGCTTGGTGCTTATTATCCCTTCCTTCCCTCCAGTTTCTCCCATTTGTAATTGAAATGTCTAGCTTGTGCCTGTTCTGCAATTGTACCTTTGGAAGTAGATAACTTGTATTCTAGATTTCACAGATGAAGAGGAATTTTTGGATTTTGGACTTGGAGTTAAGACTTGCTATGATATGACGGAATGAATATGTTTTGCATGTTGCCAAGATGTGATTTTTGGCGGGCCAAAGGGTGGAATGTCATGGATTGAATTGTGTCCCCCCAAAAATGTGTGTATTAATTTGGCTAGGCTGTGATTCCCAGTGTAGTGTGATTGTCTTCTATTTTGTGATTGTAATTTTACGTTAAAGAAGATTAGGGTGGGATTGTAACACCACCCTTACCCCGTCACATCCCTGATCCGATGTAAAGGGAGTTTCCCTGGGGTGTGACCTGCACACCTTTTATCTCTCAAGAGACAAAAGGAAAGGAAAGCAAGCAGAGAGTTGGGGATCTCCTACCACCAAGAAAGCAGTGTCAGGAGCAGAGCACATCCTTTGAACCCAAGGTCCCTGTGCAGAGAAGCTCCTGGTCTGGGGGAACACTCAGGAGAAGAAGGCTGATAGAGAGAAAAAGCCTTCCCCTGGAGCTGATGCCCTGAATTTGGACTTTTAGCCTACTTTACTGTAAGGAAATAAATTTCTCTTTGTTAAAGCCATCCACTTGTGGTATTTCTGTTGTAGCAGTGCTAGATGACTAAAACACTTCCCCAGTATTATGTACTGTCTTATCCTTCACCAAAGTTACCACTTATCTATTGTCTCCCTAGTGTTCATCCCTCCCCACTGCTCCTTTCCCTTGTAAAAATCAAAGATTGTTTCTTTCTGTGTGTAAACCTTTTCATGAATTTTTATAATAGTGGTCTCGTACAATATTTGCCCTTTTGCGACTTATTTCACTCAGCATAATGCCCTCTAGATTCAGGCATGCTGTGAGATGTTTCACAGATACATCATTGTTCTTTATGGGTACTCTGACAAATGTTACAAACTCTTTACGTCCACCAGTAAGTGTCCAGAGGCACCCCACTCCACTAGTAAGCCTTGGCTGGAAGGTCCTCAGCTCTCTAGGTCCATAAGTTGGCAAGCCTAGCTCCATCAACAAGTGGCTGGAGGCACCCTACTCTTCCAGCAAGCCTCCTGACCTAAGGCACTCAGCTTTCTCGCTGCATGGGCCAGGAAGCCCACCATGCTGTCTCCTTCCAGTCTCCTGTCTCCGTTGCTGCCATTTCTCTGCCACTGCTTCTCACCATCTCTTGGCATCTCTGGTATTACGACTCCCTAACTCTGCGTCTCCTGGGTCCAGATTGTTCTCAGCACAGGGATCCTGAGTCCAAGGGAGGTGCTCCACTCTTAGCTCTTCTTTTTGGTGGTAATGTGATCCCTCCTTTCTACTTCTGGGATGGCTCATTTTAAGCCTAAAGAGACAGCAAAACAGACTAACCTCCTAGTTAAGGTTCCGTACACCTTATTTGCATAGTTCCATCCCCACAAGTGTGACATGCACTTTATTTGCATTATTAACAAGTTGTTCAATCCCCATGGTGGGCAGCAAGCACCTTATTTGCATAGTCCCACCCAATTATTTACAAAACCATGACTAGAAAGGCCATATAAAAGTGATCCATTGCACTGCAGCAATGTTGTTGTTGTTGTTAGCTGTTGTCTAATTGGTCCCAACTCATGGCCCCATGCATAATGGAACCAGTGCTGCCTTGAATTGTTTTATACTGAGGATCGGTTGAAGATCAGATTTTCATGATCCACAGTGTTTTTATTGGCTGATTTTTGGAAGTAGATCACTAGGCTTTTCTTTATTGTCTATCTTAGTCTGGAAGCATCTCTGAAAACTGTTCAGCCTTATAGAGTGGTGTCTGTGCACAAGGTCCATTGGCCATGAATTATACCCGGGTCTCCCACATGGAAGGCAAGAATTCTACCACAGAACCACCAATAGGTAACATAATGTTTACATGTATGGAGAAAAAATAAATGGAATGAAATTATGTGTGTGTACGTGCATGTATATGTGACCACACACATATTTATCTCTTGCTTTGATCATATACCTCAAATGAAAGAGAAAACAATCCATATTGTAAGAGATAAAAAACAAGTAAAGCAATAAAATAAAAAAAAAGAAAAAGGTTGACAAAAGCAAGATCAAATATTGTTATAAATGCAGTAAACTAATTATGAAACAAAAAGAGATTGCATTAAAAATATAACCATCATAAAAGCATTTGGTATATAATAGGTGCACTAAAAGACACTCAATAAGTTTAATGGAAAAATTTGGATAATATTATATCATGGGAATGTTAACAAAAAATATCAGGTGGCAATATCATTATCAGATAAGATGAGCCAGGAGGTAAAAACAAACTGATACATTTGACCTAATAGATAAATACATTAAATGCTATTTTTTTTATTGTGGTAAATACGTATGTAACAAAACGTTTGCCATTTTGACATTCATCACATAATTCAGTGACAGTAATTGTGTTCATCACGTTGTTCAACCATCACCGTTGTCTGTTTCCAAATATCCCATCACCCTTAACAGAAGCTCAGTGTCCTCTAAGCAGTGAGTCCCTTTTCCCCCCTCCCTCCTGCCTGGTAACCACTAATGAACCTAATAGGTCTCTATGCGTTTGCTGTCTATAAATTTCATATAAAGTGGAATCACACAATATTTGTCCTTTTGTCATGTTTTGATGATGATGATCTTAACATTAAGGCACAAAGAAAACGTCACTTAATGAGTAGTATCTGGGGTCTTAAAAGCCTGTGAGCAGCCATCTAAGATACTCCAATAGTCTCACCCCTTCAGCAGCAAGGGAGAATGAAGAAAACAAGATACAAGGAAAAGATTAGTCCAAAGGACTAATGGACCACAGTTACCACGGCCACCACCAGACTGAGTTCAGTATAAGTAGATGGTGCCCGGCTACCATCACTGACTGCTCTGACTGGGATCACAACAGAGGGCCCCAGACAGAGCTGGAGAAGGATGTAGAACAAAATTCTAACTCACAACAAAAGACCAGATTTACTTGCCTGACAGAGACTGGAGAAACCCTGAGAGTACGGCCCCCGGACACCCTTTTAGCTCAGTAATGAAGTCACTCCTGAGGTTCACCCTTCAGCCGAAGATTAGACAACCCCATAAAACAAAACGAGACTAATGGGGCACAACAGTCCAGGGACAAGGACTAGAAGGCAGGAGGGGACAGGGAAGCTGGTGATAGGGAACCCAAGTTTGAGAAGGGAGACTGTTGACATATCATGGGGTTGTTAACCCATGTCAAAAAATAATATGTGTACTAAATGTTTAAGGAGAAATGATTTGTTCCGTAAACCTTCATCTAAAGTACAATAAAAAAAAATTAAAAAAGAAAATGTCACCTAAAAGTAGAAATTGTATATTACTTTTTTCCCTTAAATTAAAAAAAAAAATCCATACTTCCAAGCAACATGGCACTGTAGTCAGAAGCACCACACCGTCCCTCTGCATCAAAGATCGGAAAAACTAAGTCAAACAGAGTCTCACGTCAATCCTGAAACCCTAACCATCAAATGAAGATATAAAGAACTCAGTCAAGCACCGAATGGAATAAGAAACTGACCGAGAACAGAGAGCGAGCAGAGATACACGCAGAGGTCCCCTATCCTCTACCACAGTACAGATCCGCGATCTTGGACTCCTATCAGAGATCAGCGAAAAGGAGGTACAAGAAAGCAGCTTCATGGAGTTTCCAACAGTAGACAGAACAATCGGTAACCCACGATATAGGCTCCCCCCCCCCACCGTTCTTCACCCCCATTTAGCCTCCTCTGCTTCCTGCAGCCACAGTCTGTTGGCCGGGAAGCACAGCCTCCCTGCGGTGTTGCTTGGATTCCACCCACCCACACAGGCCAGCTCCCTGAGTGCCATTTGTTGGCTGCTGGTGTTACTTTTTTCCATTTCTTTAGATTTCTTCCTTACCTCTCATCACCTCCCCCTCCTCTCTCTCAAATACCTGGCTCCATGCTCCATCTTTGCTTCTTCCTGAAAGGCTGTGAAACACCGCTCCACTGCGAAACTGCTTCCCGGCCAGTGCCGCCATGCTGGTGGGACCCCCGGGGCTTTTTTGTTTGTTTGCTCTGATTTGTTCTGTTTTAGTTTGTTTGTTTTCTTGGCTTGGGAGCCCCTTCTAGCTGGGCAGTACCGCATGGCTTAGAAGCTAGTCCCTTAATCGGCGCAGACGCAGACGGACTTCCCTGGGGGCCTTTCTTTTTTCTTGTTTGTTTGTTTTGTTGTTTTTTTTCATTTCTTTGTTTACTTTTCTTCTGTCTGTTATTCCCTTTTTGTCTTTCTTCATTTCCAGTTTCTCGATTTATTCATTTTTTTCTTTTACCCTTGTTCTTTCTTTCTTCTAAAAAAATTTTGTTTTTCCCCATTTCTCAGTCTGTCATCTCTTCACTCCAATAGCAAGCTCCCTGAGCACTCTTTTTAGTTTGTGTGTGTATCTTTGGCTCCTGTTCCTCTCTCCTCTCTCTCCTCTTTCCCATACCCATCTTAGCTCCACACATCACAATCTACCCCCTCCTTCCTGCCTACCTGCACCGTGCGCTGAACATCACACTCCCAAGCAACATTGGCATGGCCTACGGGAACCTGCCCTGCACTGATTCCAGGTCTGCACTGTCAGCCCCGGTACGTGCCACAAGAAACATATCCCAGCAACTCTGTTTCAGCTGGACCTGCCCTGCTGTACCATACGTGAGTGACTGAACCTGCCCATTGGAGAAGGAGGTGGAAAGTACTGTTCTCTTGAAGTTCCTCTTCACGTTTTTTCTCCCCAAGTCTGATAGTGTTGGAAGGGCCAGGGGAATTTTGGGGATCCAGCTAAAGGGAAGTTAAACTGGGGAAACTTTCAATTTGACTCGAATGAGATATGTTTATGTGGTTGGCAGTCCACATAAATTAAAAAAAGCACAGATTTATGTACAAAGGGCCAGGATGAGGTAAATGAGGGGCTTAGCACACAAAATTTAAGGAAATCTTAGAGAAACCTCAATTTTTTACAACTTAGAAACCTAGTCCCAGCTCTGGTGTATAGTTATTACCAACAACCTGGTGTAGAAATGGCTTCCAGAAATACTTCTCCTGCCCACTGTGCTGATTCTCCCAGCACTGTGACATCAAAGACCATGTTTGTATCAACATGGGTATGTGATCTAAGGCACACAGTTCTAGAACAGTACGGGTAGTGAAGAAGAAGTGAGGCTTGAGTGTACAGAGAAAGAAACTGATATCTAGAAAACTCCTCAAATCATCAAGTGTGAAAATTGTGAAGATTTGAAAGATACTCATTGATGCTTAGGAAAAATAGAAATTCTCTCTTCTGCACCAAGCACTCAATTACAGAGCGTACACAATTCTAAACACACCATTTTTTTTTACTTTTTGATGTAAGCCACCCACAACAGAATATAAGAGTGTGGTGTCTGCGGAACACAAACCTGTAGCAGTACTACAAAACAGCAAGTATATCTCATGTTTGTGTCCTAAACCATCAAAAATCTAAACCAAATTATGATTAGTCCTGCTAGAGAAAAGACTGAACCATATTTAATTCTCTCTGTAGAAAATGGTGGTACAGATAGTGCTGTCAGTTGCTCTCCAGTCAGCTCCGACTAATGATGACTTTATGTATAATGCAATGAAACATTGCCCAGTACCAGTACTACGTCATCTTCATAATCATTGGCATGTTCAGTCTATTGCTGTAGCTCTTGTGAAGTGCCTTCCAAGCTAGGCACTCTTCTTCCAGCACTATATCGTACAATATTCTGTTGTGATTCGTAAGGTTATAATTGGCTAATTTTCAGACATTGGTTGCCAGACCTTTCTTCCTAGTCTTAGTCTGGAACCTCTGCTGAAAAGTGTCCAACACAGGTGACCCTGCTAGTATTTCAAATACTGATGGCATAGCTTCCAGCATCATAGCAACACACAAACCACCACCGTACAACAAACTGACAGACGGGTGGTGGTACAAGACAATAGTCATGTGAAAAAACCCTTCAAAGAGCCTGCAGCCACAAATGCAGGGAAAATTATTACAGAGGAATTACAAGCAATTAATTAATCAAAATAATATATTAGTTGTCTCTATTGTGTGACCTTCACTGTATCTGTCTTCTTGTCGAATTTCTATTTGTTGTGATTTTCTGTATCATTTTAAGTAAATATTCACTTCCATGCCTAATTTTGTATGTGTAACTTTGTATTCTTTTTCTTAAAGAGGGTGTGGCAGACAGACTCTATAGTGGCCCTCAGGATCACAAAATTCTGATATTCATGTCTAATGATAAAAATTCCCTCTTCTTGAGCATGGGCAGCAGCTCTGACATGCTTCTAACCAATAGAATATGGCTAAGGTGATGGAATGTCACTCTCATGATTTTGTTATGGTCTATGACTTCTTGCTAGCTGACTCATGTAGAGACTCCCCCTACTGGATTGATGAAGTAAATGGCCTTGTTAGGAAAACCTATGTGGCAAGGAAATGTGGGCAACCTCTCAGAATTGGAGATCTAAACCACGGAAGGTCATTTGAGATCACATCTTGGGGATACAGATGGGATTCCTTGGGTGGTACAAAAGGTTAACGTGCTTGGCTGTTAACAAAAAGGTTGGCAGTTCTATTCCACCCAGAGGCACTTAAGAAGAAAGGCCTGGGGATGTACTTCTAAAAACATCAGCCATTGAGAACCCTATAGGGCACAGTCCTATTCTGGCACAAATGAGGTTGCCATGAGTCAGCGGCCACTCATAGGCAACTGGCTTAAACAAGCACAAGTAAATGATTCTATTTCCCAGAATTGTGCAGGTCACTCTTCTCAGTGGGTTCCTACCAGAGCAAGAGTGATGTCTCTGAGTTTGATCAAGGGGCTCCTAATTCAAGTCATGAGTAACACTGAGCCTTAAGATTTATCATCCAAACAAGTTGTCAGCCAATACATTATACAATAAAGCTTTCAATTCCAAACCCATATCCTTACGGTCTTTTCAGATTCCAGAATCCCTCTTCCCTGTTTGTCTTATATGTTAATCTATTTCTGTTTCTATGGTGGAAAAAAAAATTCAGATTTACCAGCATTCACCTTTGCTGCATTTTTATGCAAATAACGTGCACCTTCTATGTTTGTTTGCCAACTGAGACCTCCTACCCACAAAGTACTTTCCTAAGTGTGCTATGCCAATTTTTTAAATATATATTGCTGTAAAAAAAAAAAAAATAGTAACATATTGCCCTAATGAAAACATCTTGTGGGGAGAGTTGGCAGCTGGCAAACAACATAGAAGATGCACATTATTTGAGTAAAAATAAGGTAATTCTTATCATTATTACCTGTAAGAGCAGTTCTTTTTATTTATGTATTTTATGTCTTCTCATCCTCATTATCGCCAATTTTCTGCTACAAAGAGAATTATTATTTTTTTTTTCTAATTTCTCTTATGCTGATCTAAAATATGTCTCTGGACATTTCCCAGAAACTTTTATACGTAAATATATCTTTATTTTCTATTTCCAAATGATTGGTAACATTTGAAATGATCATGACTCAATTTTTTCAGTCAAAGTTGTACAAATATTATATGATTTCTTCAGGAATTTATCTTAACAAAGGAATGAGCTGAAGCCGGTTTTAGTTTATTTTTTTAATGTGCAATCATTTTAATAATTTCTTTTAAGATATTTATTATCATCCTGGGCTCCCATTTTTAATGACTAATTTTTTTCCTAGCAAGTTCCCACACCCTTCACAACTCCAAGTGACAGCAGTCCACATCAAAGTGGAATGTTAACAGCATACTCCAGCGTTGTGCAACCTTCAGGCCCTTAAAGTTGTTCCAAGTTCCAATAAGATTCTGGAAGTGCTTTCTATTTTGTAAATTGTTAATTTGAATTTCTTCAGCACAAATCTGCTTTTACTCTTTGCAGTTTATATTTTATTTGGCAATTACTTCCAATTGAATTTGGAACTTTTCATATCCAGGCGTATCCTTATTTAACAGAACTAAAGCTTTTTAAAAAATATTATTAATAATAAGAAATAAATGTGTTCTACATTTTCTTTTGTGTCATAAACTAAATTCAATCCAGGGGAAGATTTTCTTCTGAGCCATTAATATTTTACTTCTCTTTCCCTATATTCATAATGCTGTCTTACATACCAGTTGACACTTTCTATTAACTTCTATTAGAACTTGATTTACACATATTTGTTCCTACTGTGTGGATGACTGGTGCGTCCTATATTAAAGTCCTTCCCCTGAACATTGTTGAAAAGGAAGAAAATGATTTATAATAAAGATGTGGGTTTTTAATTCTCTTTCTACAGCAGTTTCCTGGATGATGGCAGAAGCCCCTACCTGACTTGAAATGAAAGGGCAGAACATCATGTAAAGCAGGTATCACAGAGATTCCTTCATTGGTAGCATTTAGGAAATACCACTTTCTTTAGTAGCTATGTCTACCTTTTCAATTTTTCAAGAAATACAAAGACCTACCCAAAAGCAAGCGAAAAATAAATTTCCATAGAACTAGAGTCATGGTTCAGAGAAGAATGAGGAGCAGCACAAAAGTTATTGAAGCTGCTCCCAGGTACATACCTTAAAAGATTCATGTTATTGTTGTTATTATGAGCCATCGAATCAGTTCCGACTCATAATGACCCTATGTACAACGGAATGAAATACTGCCCAGTCCCATGCCATCCTCACAATCGTTAATATGCTTGAGCCCATTGTTTGAGCTGCTGTGTCAATTCATCTCATTGAAGGTCTTCCTTTTTTTCACTCTCTATCAAGTGTTATGGATTGAATTGTGTCCCCCCAAAACGTGTGTCAACTTGTCTAGGCCATGATTCCCAGTATTGTATGGTCATTTACTATTTTGTCATCTGATGATTTTCCTATGTGTTGTAAATCCTATCTCTATGATGTTAATGAGGCAGGATTAGAGGCAGTTATGTTAATGAGGCAGGACTCAATCTACAAGATTAGGATGTATCTTGAGTCAATTTCTTTAGAGATACAAAAGAGAAAAAAGAGCAGAGAGACATAGGGACCTCATACCACTAGGAAAGTACTGCCAGGAGCAGAGTGCATCCTTTGAACCTGGCATTCCTGCACTGAGAAGCTCCAAACAAAGGGAAGATTGATGACAAGGACCTTCCTAGAGCTGACAGAGAGAGAAAGCTTTCCTGTGGAGCTGGTGTCCTGAATTCAGAGTTCCAGCCTCCTAAATTGTGAGAAAATAAAATTCTTTTTGTTAAAGCAACCCAATTGTGATATTTCTGTTATAGCAGCACTAGATAACTAAGTCAGAATTTGGTACCAGGAGTGGGATGCTGTCCTAACAGATATCTAAAATGTGGAAGCAGCTTTGAAACTGTAAGTGGATAGAGGCTAGAAGAGTTTTCAAGTGCCTAACAGTAAAAGCCTAGATTGCCTTGAAGAGACCTTTGGTAGAATTATGGACATCATCACTATTAGTCGGAATCGACTTGACAGCAGTGGGTTAGGTTAGGTTAGGTTAAGACAACTCTAGTGAGGACTCAGAAGGAAGTGAGGAGAGCTGTTATACTGGAGACAACACAGCAGAGAAATGGCAGCAACAGGCAAATGGCTGCAGCAGAACTAGGACACCAGCACCAGACAGTGCTGGAGCCAACTCATGTAGTGAGAGAGCTGAATGCTCTTGCACAGGAGGCTCCCTGGCAGAGTAGGGTGACTCCAGGCTCTTATCAGTAGAGCTAAAGAGCTTTGGAACACTTGTGCAAGCAGGACAGATGTGGTTAGTGAAACCCAAGGGGCTGAGAGGCCAAGGAACCAGGAAGCAAAAGTTGAAGAGACAAGGAACACAGAAAGCAGAGCTGCCTCAGTCTCAAAGGGTGGAGTCGTCACTCAGATGGACTAGGAGAATGAGTACGCCCAAAGCTGAGGGAGCAGAGTTGTCCTTTCAGTGGGCCTGGAAGATGGAGCTGAAGCCAGGGCCAAGGGGTCTCCACTCAGAATCCAGAGACTGTGGCCAGTCCCTAGAGTCTGGAGGGCAGGACCAGTCTCAGAGAACAGAGGATTATTTTCAAGCCTTGTGAGCTAATGTAATGTATTCTGCTGGCTTGCTTGGTGCCTGTTATTCCTTCTTTCCCTTTAATTTCTCCCATTTGTAATGCAAATATCTACCTTGTGCCTGTTCCATCACTGTGCTTTGGAAGCAATTTATATTCTAGATTTCACAGATTTAGAGGAATTTCTGGATTTTGGAGTTGGAATTGACTTGAGACATTTGCTATGATATGATGGGATGAATGTGTTTCATACGTGGCAAGGACATGAATTTTTGGGGGACAAAAGTTGGAATATTATAGATTGAATTGTGTCCCCCAAAAATGTGTGTTAATTGGCTAGGCCATGATTCCCAGTATTGTGTGATTATCCACCTTTTTGTCATCTGATGTAGTTTCCCTAAGTGTTGTAAATTCTATCTCTATGACGTTAATGAGACAGGATTAAAGGCAGCTATGTTAATGAGGCAGGACTCAATATACTAGATTAGGCTGTATCTTGAGCTCATCTCTGTTGAGATATAAAAGACAAAATGGACCAGAGAGACAAGAGGGGCCTCATACCAGCCAAGAAACTAGTGCCAGGAGCAGAGCCCATCCTGTGGACCCTGGGGTTCCTCCGCTGAGAAGCTCCTAGACAAAGGAAAGATTGATGACAATGACCCTTCTTCAGAACCAACAGAAAGTCTTCCCCTGAAGCTGCTGGCTGGAATTTGGACTTCTAGCTTCCTAAACTGTGAGAGAATAGAACTCTCTTTGTTAAAGCCATCCACTTGTGGTATTTCCGTTATAGTATCACTAGATAACTAAGACACCAAGCATGATGTCCTTCTCTAGGGACTGGTCTGTCCTGCTAACATGTCCAAAGTATGTGAGACAAAGTCTCACCATCCTCACTTCTAAAAGCATTCTGGCTGTACTTCTTCCAAGACAGTTTTATTCATTCTTCTGGCAGTCCATGGTATATTCAATATTCTTTGCCAACACCATAATTCAAATGCATCAATTCTTCTTTGGTCTTCCTAATTCATTGTTCAGCTTTAACATGCATAGCAAGTGATTGAAAATACTATGGTCTGGGCCACATGCACCCTAGACCTCAAGGTGATGTTTTTGCTTTTTAACACTTTGAAGAGGTCTTTTGCAGCAGATGTGTCCAATGCAATAAGTCGTTTGACTTCTTGACTGGTGCTTCCATGGCCATTGATTGTAGATCCAAGTAAAATCAAATGCTTGACAGCTTCAATATTTTCTCCATTTATCTTGATGTTGTTTACTGGTCTAGTTGGGAGGATTTTTGTTTCTTTATGTTGAAGTGTAATCCATATTGAAGGCTGTAGTCTTTGATCTTCATCATTAAGTTCTTCAAGTCTGCTTCACTTCAAGCAAGCAAGTTGTGTCATCTGCATATCATAGATTGTTAATGAGTCTTCCTCCAATCTTGATGCCACATTCTTCTTCATATATTTCAGCTTCTTGGATTATTTGCTCAGCATACAGACCGAGTAAGTATGGTGAACAGTTACAACCCTGATGCACACCTTTCCTGATTTCAAACCATGCAGTATCCCCTTGTTCTGTTCAAACAACTGCTTCTTGGTCTATGTACAGGTTACTCAGGAGCAAATTAACTGTTCTGAAATTTCCATTCTTTGCAATGTTATCCATAATTTGTGATGATCCACACAATCAAATGCCTTTGCATAGCCATTAAAATGCAGGTAAAAATACAGGTATTCTCTACTTTCAGCCAAGATCCATCTGACATCAGCAGTGATATCCCTTGTTCCATGTCCTCTTATGAATCCAGCTTGAATTTCTGGCAGTTCCCTGTCGATGTATGGCTGCAACCATTTTTGAATTATCTTCAGCATAATTTTTACCTGCATGTGATATTAATGATATTGTTTGATAATTTCTGTATTCTGTTGGGTCACCTTTCTTTGGAATGGGCACAAACATAGACCTTTTCCAGTCAGTTGGCCAGGTAGTTGTCTTCCAAATCTCTTAGCAAAGATGCATGATCGTTTCCAGGGTTCCATGCATTTGGTGAAACATCTAAATAGGTATTCTGTCAATTCCTGAAGGCTTGTTTTTCCCCAATGCTTTCAGTGCAACTTGGACTTCTTCCTTCAGTATCTTCGTTTCTTGATCATATGTTACCTCCTGAAATGGTTGAACATCGACTATTTCTTTTTGGTACAGTGGTTTGTGTATTCCTTCCATCTTCTTTTGATGCTTCCTGCATCGTTCATTTTTTTTGCCCACAGAGTCCTTCAGTATTGCAGCTAGAGGCTTGAACTTTCTCTTCAGTTCTTTCAGCTTGAGAAATACCAAGTGCATTTTTCCCTTTTGGTTTTCTAACTCCAGGTATTTGAACATTTCCTTATAATACTTTACTTTGTCTTCTCTAGCGGCCCTTTAAAGTCTTCTGCTGAGCTCTTTTACTTCATCATCTCTTCTGTTTGCTTTAACTATTATTTGTTTAAGAGCAAGTTTCTGAGTCTCTTCTGACATCCATTTTGTTTTGTTTGTTTTTTTTTTGTCTTTTTAACAACGATTTACTTTCTTCATGTATGATGACCTAGAAGTTATCCCACAACTCTTCTGTTCTCCATTCATCAGTGCTCAATGTGTCAAATCTACTCTTGAGACAGTCTCTAGATTCAGATGGGATACACTGACAGTCATAGTTTGGCTCTCATGGACTTGTTTTCATTTTCTTCACCTTCAGCTTGACCTTGCATATGAGCAATTGATGGTCTGTTCCACAGGTGGCCCCTGGCCTCGTTGTGACTGATGATATTGAGCTTCTCCATCATCTCTTTCCACAGATGTAGTCGACTGGATTCCTATGTATTGAATCTGGGGAGGTCCACTTGTATAGTCACAGTTCATGTTGTAGAAGAAAAGGTATTTGCAATGAATAAGTCATTGGTCTTGCAAAATTCTATCATGTGATCTCTGGTGTTGTTTCTATCACCAAGGTCATATTTTCCAAGTACTGATCCTTCTTATTTGTTTCCAACTTTCACATTCCAATCACCAGTAATTATCAATACATCTTAAGTGCACATTTGATCAATTTCAGAGTGCAGAAATTGGTAAAAATCTTCAATTTCTTCATCTTTGGCATCATTGGTTGATGCTTAAATTTGAATAATAATCGTATTAACTGGTCTTCCTTGTAGGCAAATGGATATTATCCTATCACTGACAGCATTGTATTTTAGAATATGTCTTGAAATGTTCCTTTTGATGATGAAAGTGACTCCTTTCCTCTTCAATTTGTCATTCCCAGCATAGTAGGCTATGTGATTGTCTGATTCAAAGAGGCCAATAACAGTCCATTTCAGATCACTAATGCCTAGGATATCCATTGTCAGGCAATCCATTTCATTTTTGATAATTTCCAATCTTCCTTAATTCATACTTCATACATTCCACGTTCTGATTATTAATGACTGTTTGCAGCTGTTTCTTCTCATTTTGAGTCATTTTATAGCTGTGACTACAAAGCTGAAAGGCAAAAACCACAGTCAGTACCGGAGATTTTTCACTATGTGGCTTCCCATGACAGTGTTAGCCAGAGGCAGTTAAGGTCACAAGCCTGGAGAATTAGTTGAGCAGACTTCCATGGCCAGAGGCCAAAGCACAAATTGTCAGTAAAAGCTGACAATGACAATTCCTAGTACATTTTGGTCAAGAAAAAATGACAGAGAAGTAATAAGAGGATGATTTTTAATTTCAACTTCTTGTATAAATGCCTATACAAATCTGAAATATGTTCACTTCTTGTTTTCCATTGAAAATAGTCTTTATTTTCAAACAGTTTAATGGGTATCTTATTTAAAAATAAAACAAATGATACCATATGGACAAGCATTCCTGCCACTTCTATTCATTCTTCCATCTTGATTTCCAGAAGTAAGATAGGCAGAAAATGTTTATCTCCTCAGTTAAAACCTTGACTCTGTGTCTCCAGGCATGCATCAAAACAACAAAGAGTTGGAGAATCAAAATGGCAGAGTAGGAAACTATCAGCTTCCCTCCTCCCATAGAAAAAGTAAAAAAACACAAGCAGAAAATGGCAGCGCTCAACTTGACATAGTTCTTGTGAACATCTGGGGGATCATGGTAGTGGGACAATGACCTTCAAAATGATAGGAACACTTTGAAATTTTTTTTCTTGATACTTGCTGGAACACCATTCCCTATATCATTATAAGTGCTGGTTGCATTTATAGCTTGAGAGCTTGGCAGCTGGTTCTAAAGTAAGGAGAGAGCACTTAATTAACAAGGTATGGTATTTTGATTATCTGTTGTACACTGATTTAGAACACATATAGCCTCCTAAAGAACATTGCCCCAGCCCTGCAAGGTATTGCCACCTAACTGGCACCATAATTGAGTCTTCAAATGGTCATTCCACCATTCTAATAAGCCAGCTGCTTCAGGATGATGGGGAGCATGGTAAGACCAATGAATTCCATAAGCATGGGGCATTGTTGCAGTTTGTTTGCTGTGAAGTGGGTTATTTGATGAGAGCCCATGCTGTGTGGGGTAGCATGACAGTGGACAAAGCAGTCTGTAAGTCCACGGCTGGTAGCTATGGCAGAAGCATTTTGTGCATGGAAAGGAAATCTGTATCCAAAGTAAGTGTCTATCCCCATAGGAACAAAGTGCTGCCCCTTCCACGATGGAAGTGATTGATGTAATCAAGCTGCAACCAGGTTGCTGGCTGGTCATCCCAAAGAATGGTGCTGTATTTAGGACTTAGTGTTAGTTTCTACTGATGACAGATTGGGCACTCAGCAGTGGCTATAGCCAGGTCAACTTGGTGAATGAAAGTTCATGTTGCTGAGCTCATGCAATACCTTTATCCCTGCCACCATGTTGACTTTTTTCCTGAGCCCACTGGACAATTACAGGAGTGGTTGATGAAAGATGCTGCCTGGTATCTACAGAACACACCATCCTATCCACTTGATTATTAAAATCTTCCTTTGCTGAAGTCTCCCTTTTGTGAGCATTCACATGGAACACAAATATCTTCAAATTTTTTGCCTATTTGGAGAAATGTATCCACACACCTTTTCCCCACACCTCCTTGTTACCAATTTTCCAATCATGTTCCTTCCAAGTTCCTGACCACCCAGCCAAACCATTGGCAACAGCCCACAAATTGGTATATAATCACACATCAAGCCATTTCTCCTTCTAAGCAAAATGATGAGCCAGGTGTACTCCTCCCACTTGGAGTATTTTCCATTACCATTGTCCTTCAGGAATGTCCCAGAAATGGGCTGCTGAGGTGATACAGCTGTCCGCTTTTAGGTGGTTACTGTGTATCGTGCAAAGCCATCTGAAAACTAGGCCTGAGGTTTTATTTTTTTTTTTTTCTTCTTCAGTCAGTTGATCATAGGAAACTCTCCTGAGGCCATAGGTACAGGCTGGGAGAGAGAATGTAATGTAGCAGGAGTGGAGATCATGGCCATTTGGCCCACTTCCTCAAGTAACTTAACTGTGTGGTCAGAGTCAGCTTGAGTCTGATCTCATATATAGCAAGAAGGTAGAAGACCTTTCTACTGAAAACTACAAAGTACTGTTGAAAGAAATTAAAGAGGCTCTAAATAAATGGAAAAAAACATCCCGTGCTCTCATGGATTGGTAGACTTAATTTTGTTAAAATGTTAATTCTACCCAAAGCGATCTACAGGTACAATGCAATTCCTACTAAAATTCCCAAAGCCCTGTTTTTCCCCAGAATTGGAAAGTCTATTGTTAAATTCACATGGCATTGCAAGGGTCCAGAATAGCCAAAACAATCTTGAAATAAGAAAAAAAGGTAAGAAGACTCAAACTTCTTGATTTTAACACATATGAAAAAGCTTCAGTAGTAAAAATGACGTGGAACTGTTACAAGGATTGATTACATACCAATGGAACAGAATTGGAATCCAGAAATAAACCCATACATCTATTGATTTTTAAATCAATATATACAACTGATTTTTGATAAGGATGCTGAAGCTATTTATGGTGAAAGGATGATCTCTTCAACAAATTCTGCTTGAACTATTGGATTTCTAAGGACAATATAATGAAGCTAGACTCATACCTCATGCCGTATACAAAAATTAACTGAAATTGGATCAATGTCCTAAATATAAGAACTAAAACCATAAAACTTTTAGAAAAAAACTACAGAGAAAAAGCTTCAAGACCTCCTTTTAGGTAGTGGATTTTTAGATATGACACCAAAAGCATGACTGACAAGATAAAGAAATAAATAAACTAGACTTTACCAAAAGTAAAAACTTTTGTGTATCAAGGGACATTATCAAGAAAGTGAAGAGACAAGCTATAGAATGAGAGAAAATATTTTGAAATGATATATCAAATATGGGTTTAATATCCAAAATTGTAAAGAACTCTTAAAACTCAACAATAAACAATTCAACAAAAATTTAACATTGGGCAAAAGACATGAATAAACATTTCTCCATGGAAGATATAGAAATGACCAACATGTACATACAAAAAAATGTTCAACATCATTAGTTATCCAGGAAATTCAGATCAAAACCACAAAAGAGATACCACTTCACACCTACTAATATGACTGTTATTAAAAAGAAAAAAGAAAAACAGAAAACAACAGGTGTTGGAGAGGATGTGGAGAAATCTGAACACTTGTACATTGCTGGTGGAAATAAAAAATGATGAGTCTACTGTGGAAAACAGTTTTGTGATTTCTAAAAAAGTTAAACATAAAAATACTATATGACCCAGCAATCTCACTCCCAGTTGTATACCTACAAGAACTGAAAGAAGAAGCTGAAAGAAACACATGCACACTGGTGTTCATTAAAACTTTATTCACAGTAACTAAAAGGTGGAAACGTTCTAAGTGCTCAACAGCAGATGAATGGGCACACCAATGGTTGTATCTACACAGAATGGAGTAGTATTCAACTATTAAAAAAAATGAAGGTCTGACACACGCCACGACATGGATGAACCTTGAAGAAATTATGCTAAGGGAAATAAGCCAGATACAAAGGAACAAATATTGTATGATTTCTCTTACATGAGATATCTGAAACAGGTAAATGCATTGAGACAAACACAGATTGGTGGTTACCATTGAATGGGAGGAGGGAGGAATGGGGAAAATATTACCATAGTGACCACTTAAATTCTGTAAATTGTATTTTATGTGAATTATTCCTTAAAAAAAAATTAAAAATTAAAAAACGAAGAGTGTGAACTTCAGGAAAACAAATGTGACATTTGAAGACCTAACTGGAAAGGATGAAACAAAATCTGTTCCTAAGAGAAGAACAATGAGTAAACACATATCAAACAATCTAATGTCCATGCTATCTGCAGGAAAAGAAAAGAAAAGAAATTATCAGTCTTAAAAGGGGTGATTATGAGAATGGTGCAGGACTGGACAGTTTTTTGTTCTGTTATACATAGGGTGGCGAGGAGTTGGAAGTGATTCAACGGCACCTAACAACAGTGACAAAAGGGATACAAGTGACTAAAAGAAACAATTCCACAAAAAGGAAAAGAAGCTGATATCTTGACTTGGCTATCTGGGCCCTGCTGTTTCCAACACCAGAGTAGGAAGAGGGAAAGAAGCTCTAGGAAGCTACCAGGTCTAGCACAGGACTGGGGAGACTATTTCTCCAAGGAGATTGCAATGTTGGAACATCCACAAAATACTCTCTTAATAATGAATCTGATCAGAATAGTGTTAAATGTTCTCACTGGCCTCCATATAAGGCTCATTTGATCTGAGAGTTGTCAAAATATGAAGTAGTTCCTATCATTATATCACAGGTTATTCTTCAACTGAGTCAAGGTGAACAATAGAGGTATGTGTACCTGGCAGCCTCAGTCGGCCATCAGTTAGGCATTGCACTTTCCTATAGAAAGACAGAAAAAAAAATGTGCTCCAGAAATGGAGAGAATTCCTCCAAGTTCTTCTGGAGGAGTGATTGAGCAGAATACTGACTTATCTAGAAAGACGTAGGATACCATCAAGGAGCATACAGTTTGGTGTTGCAAGAGCAGCAAGCTGGTGTCATACTAAACTCATGAACCAAATGCATAATCATGGGGTACAGTTAAGGGTGAACATAAAAAAATTAAGGAAAGAACCTGGACACTGAATGGGATGGTGCTAAATACGTGTATGAGAATGGAGCTAAGAATCAAGGAAATGGTTACTATAACTAGAGATAGGAAGCGATCATGGGAGCAAACTTATAGAATCCTGTTAATTAGCTCTCTCACCCAGAACTCATTCTTATAGTCTACTCATGCATGCCTTCATTTAGGTCTGGTAGCATCTTAAGAATGATGCTCAGCAATTGACATTTATTACTATTTCTTTACATATATATATGATGTGATTTCCAAAAAGATGTAGACGTTTCTAGGATAAAATATTGTGAAAATAAGATAATGAGAAAAAACGAAGAAAACTACATCAAAACTCTCTTTCTGTCATGGTGTGTGTGTGTTTGTGATATGTGTGAGCATATGTGAGTGTGCACATAATTTATTGCATAAAAGAAGTCCTAGAGGCACATAATAGTGTTGTTTTCTTCTAACATTCATTGACTTAACCTCCACAATTTTTACATTGGAGATATGTCTGAGAATTGTTCCTGAGTAAAACATTATAATATAATACTAACATGATTAATAAAAACAGCTAGTATACTAGACTTTGTAATAGGCATTTTACAGACATTCTCGGATAGGTTTCCAATGATACCTTTGAAATATTTATTATTTTCATGATATAAATGAGCAAAATGAGGTTCAGAGAGGGACATGATTGCTCCAAGTCACAGAGCTTGCAGGTAATGAGCTGAGGTTTTAAATAGGTCTTTCTAAATCTAAAGCCCATCACTTACCCACTAGATTATAGCCGCATATCTGGGGAGTTACCCTAAACCCTCCATATTTGAGGTAACTATAAAGTTTGTTTTTGTTTGTTTTTATAAATATATCTCAAGTATCCAAGATGTACAATGGAAACTTTGAGAGAAAAATCAGCATCTTGGTGAAGCTTGAAGAACCATAAACTCCCCTCACATCACACATCAAAGAAATTCAATCTGACCATCTGGAAAACAGGTTAGCTCTTCTTTCAGAACCATATTTGGCAAGCTTCCCTTTACAAACTCTTTTACATGCTATATTCTCTTGAGAGGACCTCAGAAAATTGGTGGGTAAGAGAGATGACTCAGCTTGAGCCAGATTTGAGCAAGCCACACAGGCAATATGGACAATGGAAGGTTTGTGTAATTAGTGCAACAGGAATCATCAAATCTGCACTGAAACCTACTCATTAGTCCATTCCTGACACTGCAGTGGAGAAAAAGCCTTTATTTTTAAGAAAAGTGTCCCCTGGCATGTAGAACTGGGCTGAAAGCAAGCGCACTGAAACAAGAAGGACAAGCAAAAGAAAGAAAGAAAGGAAAAATGCTGAGTGGGAAAAGTTCAAATCCACCTCATGTATGCTGAAACTGGAGGAGGGAAAGTACTTATATAAAGATTTCAGAAGCCACTTGTATCAGCCAGTGTTCTTCAGAGAAACAGAACCAATCCTCTCTCTCTCTCTTCACATAGATAGACACAGATGCATATTAAATAAAGATACAGATATGGATATGGATACAGAGTTCCTGGGTGGTGCAAACAGTTACTAATGCACTCAGCTGTTAACCAAAAGATTGGAGGCTCTAGCCCATCCAGAGGCAATTTGGAAGAAGGGACCGGTAATCTACTTCTGAAAAATCAGCCATTGTACACCATCTGGAGCACAACTCTACTCTCGACACACATGAGGTTGCTATGAATCGGTATTGACTTGGAGGCAACCGGCTTTTATAGATATGATTATAGATAGTGATAGAAATTTATGTTCAGGAATTGGCTCACAAGATTGTGTGGGGTGGCAAGTTCAAATACTGTAAATCAGGCAACAGGCTGAAACACAGTCAGTCTTGGGTCTGAAATTGTTAGGCTAGGCTTCAGGCTGAAAAATTCTGGCAGGATATCTGTGTTAGTTTTGAGGTAGAATCCTTCTCCTCTCAGAAACCTCAGTTATTGCTCTTATGGCCTTGAACTGATTGAATGAGTTTCATTCAAATTATTGAGGGTAATCTGCCTTACTTAGAGATAACTGACTATAAATATTAATCGCATTTACAGAATACCTTCACAGCAACATTTAGAGTGCTGTTTCACCAGACAAATGTGCACCATGGTGTACTCAAGTTGACACATAAAATTAACCAGCACACCATTCGCAATCCAGGTAGAGAAAAGTTGCTCCTGAGGAAGGGGGTCGGATCAAATTTGAGCATAGCAGTAGCCTTGTAAGTCCTGTATTACAAATTTCATATCCTATTGATATGGCATATAGATTGATGGATTGACACAGTGGCTGCAACAATGGGCTCAAACAGCAACGATTGTGAGGAAGGTGCGAGATCGGCAGCGTTTCGTTCTGCTATGCACGGGGTCGTTATGAGTCAGAACCGACGTGACAGCACCAAACAACAACAAAATTGCTATAGCAGTATTTTAGCTAAGAATCAGTTTACTCCGGCCAAGTAGCTAATCAAAACAGAGAAGCCAATATCTCCATTATCTGGCTAGGTTTTTTTTTTTTTTTTTAATAAATCTATTTCTTTTCAATATTCCTGACTTTGAATATTTTTATTCAACCACTGTTAATTCAACATTTTCACAGTTTAATGACGTCTTTTGAGTCAATATAAAGTATTTGTGAACTAGAATTCATCAGATGCTTTCCTCTCCCTCAAAGTACTGAGCCAACAAAACAAATGAAAGTTAATTAAGTTATGGGGTTAATCAACAAATGTGACTTACATTGAATAAAAGTGACTCTGTGATGCAACAATAAAGCAACTTTATCTTTCTCTCCGTTGTCCATTTTTTTCAGTGGGGTTTGTTTTTTCTTGCCTGTGGATGAAAACTCAAGAAAGACCTACAGCCTTTTTGATTTTTTATAGATAATATAGTTCCCTTTTCTAGGTTAAGGTTGCAAAATATGTGTAAATTCAGTATTAAAATTTCCAAACATGGAACTTCTGGTTTTCGAGCAGAAATGTAGAGAGCTGGAAAGACCTATTCTACGCCTACATAAAGAAAAGAGTCGAACTAATGGACCACAGCTACCACGGCCTCCACCAGACTGAGTCCAGTACAGCTAGATGGTGGCTGGCTACCACCACTGACTGCTCTGACCAGGATCACAACAGAGGGTCCTGGACAGAGCTGTAGAGGGATGTAGAACAAAATTTTAACTCACAAAAAAAGACCAGATTTACTGATCTGACAGACTGGAGAAACCTCAAGAGTATGACCCCCAGACACCCTTTTAGCTCAGTGGTGAAGTCACTCCAGAGGTTCACTGTTCCGCCGGGGATTGGACAGCCCCATAAAACAAAACAGGACTAATGAGGCACAGCAGTCCAGGGACAAGGACTAGAAGGCAGGAGGGGACAGGAAAGCTGGTGATAGGGAACCCAAGGTTGAGAAGGGACAGTG
>NW_004444110.1:4527189-4534057 GCF_000243295.1 Trichechus manatus latirostris
GAGGCACAGCAGTCCAGGGACAAGGACTAGAAGGCAGGAGGGGACAGGAAAGCTGGTGATAGGGAACCCAAGGTTGAGAAGGGACAGTGTTGACATGTCATGGGGTAGTTAACCATTGTCATAGGGCACTATGTGTTCTAACTGTTTAATGAGAAACTATTTGTTCTGTAACACTTCATCTAAGAGACAAAAAAAAAGAATTATCTATGTGAGATCAAATTGACAACAGCAACTCAAAAGGTTTGATGGGAAGCCTAACGGACAGTGAGTTGAAGATAACGGTGATGGAATAATTTGGAAAAGGATAGGGGAAATAACAGCACAACTGGAAGAATGTAATGGATGCCACTGAATTGTACATGGAGAAACTTTTGAAAAGGTTTAACTTTGGCTATGTATATTTTCACAGAAAGAAGGTCCTTCAAGGCTGAGAAGGGAGAGTGTTGACATGTCATGGGGTTGTTAACCAATGTCATAAAACAATACGTGTACTGACTGTTTAATGAGGAACTATTTGTTCTATAAACCTTCATCTAAAGTACAATTTAAAAAATTAAAAAAAGAGAAGAGCTGAACAAACTGCAAACACTAACAATTTTTCTTGCATCCATCAGAGAACTGAGGTTAAAAGGGAACAACTAATCTGAAATCTGGAGAAGACAGGTACCTGCATCAATATAACATTTGGCAGAAAAATGCTTACAAGTTCCTTTTAAAAATGTCTTACTGATAAATTCATTAAAACTGAAAATTTAACACATTTAATTGCTTCTTTTTGGACTCATTTACAGGTATGATAATCTGAAAAAAATAATAGTTACATTCTGCAAATTATAATTTTGTGTGTTCATTATGATATTGATTTTTACTATCTTCTTTCCTAAGCAAGCTGATAATTTACTAATTTACTACTCTCGATTATCCTTGATAAACAAAACACATTCCACTTCTTTGTATACATAGTCAAATTTTTGTAACACTATTGTTTCTTACTGAGTACGTATTTTCAGTATCTGTAAGATTCATAGCCAATAAGACTCAAGCATTCCCTACATTTATCTTCATTCATTTTACATCTTCTTAAAGTGAGAAAAATGAATGTATTCATTAACATAATCCAGAGGAATAAGCATTCAGTGACATATTTTAAAGGATCCCTGGTGGTGCAGGGGTTAAGCACTTGGCTGCTAACCAAAAGCTCAGTGGTTCAAACCCATCAGCTACTCCATGGGAGAAAACTTTGACAATCTGCTTCTGTAAAGATTTACAGCCTTGGAAACTCTATGGGGCAGTTCTACTCTGTCCTATAGGGTCGCTATGGATCAGAATGGACATGACAGCAACGAGTGTGGTTTTTTTGGTTAAGAAGTATGTATACATACATACTTCTGAAACCTTGGTTAACAACTAATTATATATACGGTATATATATATTTATATATATATATATGATTGAAGTTGTCAAGGATTTCATTTTCCTTGGATCCACGATCAACACCCATGGAAGCAGCGGTCAAAAAATCAAAAGACGCTTTGCATTGGACAAATCTGCTGCAAAGGACCTCTTTAAAGTGTTAAAAAGAGAAGATGTCACCTTGAAGACTAAGGTGGGCCTGACCCAAGCCTTGGTGCTTTCAATAGCCTCATATTCATGTGAAAGCTGGACAACGAATAAAGAAGAGAGAAGAAGAATTGACGTCTTTGAATTGTGGTGTTGGCAAAGAATATTGAATATACCACAGACTGCCAGAGGAACAAACAAATCTGTCCTGAAGAGGTACTACCAGAATGCTCCTTGGAAGTAAAGATGGCGAGACTACGTCTCACATATTTTGAACATGTTATCAGGAGGGATCAGTCCTTGGAGAAGGACATTATGCTTGGTAGAGTGGAGGGACAGCAAAAAAGAGGAAGACCCTCAATAAGATAGATGGCACAGTGGCAGCAACAGGGTGCTCAAGCATAACTATGATTGTGAAGACAGCACAGGACCAGGCAGTGTTTCTTTCTGTTGTACATAGGGTTGCTATGAATCAGAACCAACTCGACAGCACCTAACAACATATATATATATATCCATATATGTTTTAGTCATCTAGTGCTGCTCTAACAGAAATACCACAAGTGGATGGTTTTAACAAAGAGAAGTTTATTCTCCCATAGTCCAGTAGGCTGCAAGTCCAAATTCAGGTTTGTCAGCTCCAGGAGAAGGCTTTCTCTCTCTGTCAGTTCTGGAGGAATGTCCTTGTGATACATCAGTCTTCCTGTGGTCTGGGAGCATCTCAGTGCAGGAACCTCTGGTCCAAAGGACACGCTCTGCTCCTGGCACTGCTTTCTTGGTGGTGTGAGGGTCCCATGTGTCTCTGCTCGCTTCTGTCTTTCATATTTCAAAAGAGATTGCATTAAGACACTATCTAATCTTATCAACGTCATCAGTATAACCTCATCACAGTGACACAATTTACAACACATGATGAGATCACATATAATCTCATCATAGTGATAGAGTTTATGACACATAAGGAAATCACATCAGATAACACGATCATACAATACTGGGAATCATGACCTAGCCACGTTGCTACACACATTTTTGGGGGGACATAATTCAATCCATGACAATATATATATATGTGTGTGTGTGTGTGTGTGTATACATATGGAAACCCTGGTGGCATAGTAGTTAAGAGTTCAGCTTCTAACCAAAAGTTCAGCAGTTGAATCTACCAGGGGTTCCTTGGAAACCCAATGGGGGCAGTTCTACTCTGTTCTATAGTATTGCTATGAGTCGGAATCAGCTGCACGGCAGTGAGTTTTGTTTGGGATATATATGTGTGTGTGTGTGTGTGTGGGTGTGCGTGTATGTGAATGTACATTTATACAAGTGGTCCCCAACTTATGATGTATTTTAGTTACAGGAACTACACTTACAACCCTTCTTTTTTTTTTTTACATCTTACTGTTAGTAATAAGTACTACATACAATATTGCAGTGCATGATTTGTTGATGTTATCATTCTCAGATATTCACCTTCAGATGTTTAACTTTATGATTTACTGTTCAAAACACTGCCATATAGATTTTGTTTTCTAAACTAAATCAGGGGCAACAGTTCTTTGAAAACCTGGACCCAAATGCTGATGGCTTTGCTAAAGTCCATAGGCAGATTCGGGAAGCAGTGAGATGTTATTGCAAAATACATGAAGAAAAAAAGAAAAGGACCATACAGACAACTCTCACTAATTTTGTGACTAGAAACACTATTTCTATTCCCAGGGATACTCCAGATGATCCAGAATCTTCCACAAGTGGAGTTATTACAGCAACTGATAAAATGCCAACATTGTCCAACTATTCTTCTTTGTGGGAGAAGTTTTTATGATTTGTGTTTTTTTTTTAATGTATGAATGTATTAAAATATATCTGTAAGTTTATATGTAATGTTTCCAACCCCCGAAGACAAATGAAGATTGGGTTTATGAAGATATTGACAATAAAAAGTAAAAATAATGAAAACTAAAAAAAAAAAAATATTCAACATACATACATCAGGACAGACTTACTAAGGAGTCATTAGAATGGAACCCTGTCGTAAGTCAGGGACTACCTGTATAACATATATATATACATACACATATATTTAGTAACAAAACCTTTTGGTTAGCTGAGTTCTTAACCACTGCACTATCAGGGCTTCATATTTCATAATATATATATAAAATTAGTTGGTGACTGTGTGTGTGTGTGTGTGTGTGTGTGCGCGCGTGTGTGTATCTCAAGAATATATACAATTACTTTGTAACCAAAATTTCAGTAGTCTATGTAACTTAGAAAGTATCCAGTTATCCAAATATTATCCATTAATTAACTTCATTTAATATAAGTTAAAGTTCTTAAATTAACTAAGTATTTTGGAAATTACATGTAAGCTGACATCTTACTAAACTACTCTTCATATAAAATGTTTTCAAAATTACAAATCAATTTAATTTAATACAATTTTAACATCTTTCAAAGTCATAAACATCATCTGGACTTTACTTAACTTCACTACTAAGTAAACCCGTATAAATTCAAGGATTCAACAGATTAGTTCCTTAATGGAAAAAAAATTATTAAATAATTCTTTATTATACAGATAAAATCAGAGAAAAAAACATGTAACTGTTTATTTTGAAAGAAAAACTGTTAAATCTTTCTAACTTGTCCATTGTTTTACTCTTTATTGTATGTATTTGCATTCCTACACAACAATTCTTCTCAGCTAGGATTTTCTGAAAGAAGCAATTTCTTTATTAAAGATTAGTATAATTAATTAGAAGTTAATTTTCTCTGTTTTCTAGGAATTTGTGGGGATTTTCAGATTTTGGAAGGCACTTAAAAATCTGTATATCAGTCAGAACATAGTTTTTTTTTTAATACTGATAATAATACAATTTAATAATACCTCCAAAAGTGGAAAAATTACACTCCCACAGTAACAGTTAAATGTTTTTCTGAATTCTAGACACACAGACCTATAGTGCTAATACCTTCAGTTGTACAGTCTCAGAAAATGGTAAAAAGTAAACACTTGACACAAAAACTAACTAGTTCACTTCTCAAAGAGCTGTTCACTTTTCCTTGGGCACAAAATATTTTCTTAATTGATTTGAACTCATAAATAGAGAAAATAGACAAGACAAAATAATCAAAAATAGATTAACAAACAAAATTCTTTATTGCCCCTCAGACAACAGACAATAGATACTTATCATCCCAAAGTTGTTGTTCTTAGGTGTCATAGAGTTGGTTCCAACTCACAGCAACTCTATGCACAACAGAAAGAAACACTGCCCAGTCTTGGGCCATCCTCACAATTGTTGTTATGCTTGAGCCCATTGTTGCAGCCACTGTGTCAGTCCATCTCATTGAGGGTCTTCCTCTTTTTCACTGATCCTCTACTTTAGCAAGCATGATGTCCTTCTGCAGGGACTGATCCCTCCTGATAACATGTCCAAACTATGTGAAATGTCTCACCTTCCTTGTTTCTAAGGAGCATTCTGGTTATACTTCTTCCAAGACAGATTTGTTCGTTCTTTTCACAGTCCAACACCACAATCCAAAGGCATCAATTCTTATCAATGACTGCCAAGACAGGGAACACAACAGAACGTCCCTGACCGAGCAGGAGAAAAGTGTGCAGTAGAACTCAAATTCACATAAAAAAAAAGACCAGACTTATTGTTCTGACTGGACCCAAAGCCATGGCTCCTGACTCTCTGTTAACCCAGAAATGAAACCATTCTCGGAGCCCACTCTTCCGACAAAGATTAGACTGGACTATAAAATACAAAATAATAATCTTGAAGAGTGTGCTTCTTAGTTTAAGCAGATACAGGAGACCAAATGGACTGCTCCTGTCTGGACGCAGGATAAGAATGCAAGAAGGGACAGGAACTGGTTGAATGGACACAAGAAACTGGGAGTGGAAAAAGAAAGTGTCCTGTCACATTATAGGTATTACAACTAATGTCACATAACAATATGTGTATAAAATTTTGTATAAGAAATTAATTTGAGAGGCATGGTCAACGTGGCAGAGTACTTAGACACTTTCTATATCCCTCTTACAACAAAGACCTGGAAAAATAAGTGATTAGATTCTATGTGAATATCTGGCAGCCCTGAACAATGCAAGGTTAAGAAATCTGTCTGAGGGATATGGGAGAGGAAGACCGTTTGGAAGAGGTGAGGAGGGTGAGAGCCACGGTGGTAAAACAGTACAGCCACAGCCACAGCCATGTCAGTCCACTGTGAAGCAGGCAAACAGCTGTGCTGTGCACGCACTTGGGAAGAAGTTCCTGCATCGAGAGAGACCCATAAGCAGAGATTCTGCTTGGACACTCCGAACCAGTGGAGAGCAGCTCCCAAGAAGCTAGGATAACTACATGTGTGCACCCTTTCATGGGGATTAAAAGAAAAAAAAAGCCCATTTGGGAAAAACCTCTCTCCCTTTTACCTCCTCCCTCCGCGCTCTGCCCCGGGAGTCCACTGGGCCAGAAGGATATCCCAAAAGGTGCCGTGACCCATTCTCCTGGACTTGGAGAGGGAATAAATAATCTGCTGGCTCCCCTAGGCCAGGAACACAGGGTCGGCACACCTCCTTTGCTGGCCACAGGTATCAGGGGATTCGCAGAGTCTGAGGGCCTTACACCCCTGCATAGAATTATGGGGACCCATCTCAATAGCATTAACGCTCACTGCCACAGCACAACAGGGCAAACATCTGAAGTTTAACTTCAACTGCTTCACCTGTGAATGGGCAGATTTGTGACCGTTGAAAGAGCCCTGACCCTTAAGCAGACACTTTTATCAATCTGCAGCAGGGTCTTGAGGACTCTTGGTAGCTCCTAAAGTGCCTAGTCACCTGCTACAGGAGTTCAAGAAAAAGTGGTGCCCTCGAGTCTTTACGGCCAACAGAGTGGGGTTCTCTTAGTCCGGTTGCAAAACTCACCTACCTACTCACCCTAGAGAATAGGGACACACTTTCCTTTCAGACTCTCAGGGGTAGGTGTCAGCCCCCTGCCTTGCTCAGCGTGTGATCCCCTACCACTGCCAGAGTCCAGTGCCTGCACGAATCACCCATGCCTCTCTAGGACTGGGGGTGAGAGCCTGCATCACACACTTGGTAACCGACTGCCTGAACACCTGAGCTGAACCTTTAGAGGAAAATTTAATGGTCTCCTGTGTGCACATACTTAGTTACAGAACTAACTACCTGGCGACAGGATGTTAGAGATCCAAAGGTGTCGAAAATCAAACTAGTGCACATGAGCAGCCTATTTGGGCATATCAAAACAAAACAAAATAAGAAGCTAGGTCTCA
>NW_004444110.1:4537815-4576487 GCF_000243295.1 Trichechus manatus latirostris
AGAAACTAAAAGAGACCTGCATAAGTGGAAAAATATATCTTGCTCATGGATAGGTAGACTCAACATAGTGAAAATGTCAATTCTACCCAAAGTAATCTACAGATACAATGCAATCCCAATCCAAATTCCAGCAGCATTTTTTAATCAGATGGAGAAACAAATCACCAACTTCATATGGAAAGGGAAGAGGCCACAAATAAATAAATCACTACTCAAGAAGAAGAACAAAGTGGGAGGCCTTACACTACCTGATTTTAGGACCTATGATACTGCCATGGTAGTCAAGACAGCCTGGTACTGGTACAGCAAAAGATACATAGACCGATGGAACAGAGTTGAGAATCCAAATATAAGCTCATCCCCCTATGAGCAACTAATATTTGACAAAGGCCCAAAGTCCATTAATTGGGGAAAAGACACTCTCTTTAACAAATGGTTCTGGCATAATTGGATATCTAAATGCAAAAAACTTAAACAAGACCCATATCTCACACCATGTACAAAAACTAACTTAAAAATGATTGAAGACTTAAATATATAATTGAAAACGATGAAGATCTTGGAAGAAAAAATAGGGACAATGCTAAGAGCCCTAATACATGGCATAAACACAAATATGAACCATAAGTAACAAAGCACAAGCACCAGAAGAGAGACTAGATAAATGGGAGCTCCTAAAAATCAAACACTTATGCTCATCCAAAGACTTCACCAAAAGAATAAAAAGACAACATACAGACTGGGAAAAAATTTTTGGCTATGAAAAATCCGATCAACATTTAATCTCTAAAATCTACAAAATACTGCAAAACCTCGACAGCAAAAAGACAAATAACCCAATATAAAAATGGGCAAAGGATATGAACAGGCACTTCACCAAAGAAGATATTCAAGCAGCTAACAGACACATGAAGAAATGCTCACGAAATTTAGCCATTAGAGAAATGCAGAGCAAAACTACAACGAGATACCATCTCACCCCAACAAGGCAAGCCTTAATCCAAAAAACACAAAATAACAAATGCTGGAGAGGTTGTGAGAGACTGGAACACTTCTACACTGTTGGTGGGAATGTAAAATGGTACAACCACGTTGGAAATGGATTTGGCGCTTCCTTAAAAAGCTAGAAATAGAAGTACCATGTTTTATGTATTTTGGAGCCCTGTTGTTGGGTGCATAAATATTTATTACAGTTATGTCCTCCTGGTGCATTGACCCTTTAATCATTATATAGTGCCTTTCCTTATCCTTTGTGGTGCATTTTACTTTAAAGTCTATTTTGTCAGAGATCAATATTGCCACTCCTGCTCTTTTTTGAGTGTTGTTTGCTTGATATATTTTTTTCCATCCTTTGAGTTTTAACCTGTTTGTGTCTTTAAGTCTAAGGTGCGTCTTTTATAGGCAGCGTATAGATGGATCATGCTTTTTATCCAATCTATCACTCTCCGTCTTCTTATTGGTGCATTAAGTCCGCTCCTTGGAATATATCCTAGAGAAACAAGAGCCGTCACACGGATATATGCACACCCATGTTCATCGCAGCACTGTTCACAATAGCCAAAAGATGGAAGCAACCTAAGTGCCCATCGATGGAAGAATGGATAAACAAACTATGGTATATCCACACAATGGAATATTACACAACGATGAAGAACAATGATGAAGCTGTGGAACATCGTATAACTTGGTGGATGCTAGAACTTATTATGCTGAGTTAATTTAGTCAGTCACAGAAGGACAACTACTGTATAAGACCACTATTATAAGAACTCAAGAAAAGGTTTAAACACAGCAGAAAACATTCTTTGATGGTTATGCAGGTGGGGAGGGAGGGTGAGGGTTATTCACTAACTAGATTATAGATAAGAATGATCTTAGGTGAGGGGAAGGACAGCACACACTACAGGGGAAGCCTGAACAACTGGACTAAACCAAAGCTAAGAAGTTTCCTAAATACAATAAAATACTTTGAGAGACAGAATAGCAGGGATGGAGGGTCTGGGGACCATGGTTTCAGAGGACATCTATGTCAACTGGCATAACATACCTTATTAAGAAATGTTCTGCATCCTACTTTGGTGAGTGGCATCTGGGGTCTTAAAAGCTTGCAAGAGGCCATCTAAGATGCATCAATTGGTCCCAACCACTTGGAGTAAAGGAGAATGAAGGACACCAAAGACACAAGGGAAGTATTGGCCCAAGAGACAGAATGGACCACATAAACCAGAGACTTCATCAGCCTGAGACCAGAAGAACTATATGGTGCCTGGCCACCACCAATGAACATCTGGACAGGGAAAACAACAGAGGGTCCCTGACGGAGCAGTAGAATGATGGGATGCAGATCTCAAATTCTAGTAAGAAGGCCAGATTTAATGGTCTGACTAAGACTGGAGGCACCCCAGAAAGCATGGCCCCTTGTCTCTCCATCACCCCAGAACTAAAACAATTTCTGAGGCCAACTCTTCAGATAGAGATTGGACTGGACTATGGGAGATAAAGTGATACTTGTGAAAAATGTACCTCTTAGACAAGTAGATACAAGAGACCAAAGGGGCGGTTTCTGTCCAGAGGTGAGACGGGAAGGCAGAGAGAGTTAGCTGGATGAATGTTCATGGGGAATCAGCGGCGGAGGGGAGGAGTGTGCTGTCGCAGAATGGGGTGAGTGGTTGGGGTCTCATAACAATGTAAGTAAAAAAAAGAATTCCATATGGGAGACAAAAAAAAAATTAATTTGAGCTGTAAATTTTCACCTAAAGCAGAGTAAATACATAAATTAATTAAAAGCTATCAATTCTTCATCATCCCAACAGAAATCATGGACTAATTAGATCATAAACCACATTATCAAACCTTGCTGCCACCAGTGGAGAATGACTTATGGCCTTGCACAAACCAGAGTGTTACACACCTACAGTGCTCTCTCTACACAGTGAAAAACAACTCGTGTTTGGAGACAAGACACAGATTTAACTACTCCTTATTGTAGAAAGGAACAGCTCTGGCCAGGATTTAGGCAAGACAGGGAAGGTGTCATGGATTGAATTGTGTCTCCAAAAATATCTGTCACCTTGAATGGGTCATGATTCCCAGTACTGTATGATTGTGTACCATTTTGTAATCTGATGTGATTTCCTTATGTGTTGTAAATTCAATCACTATGATCTAATAAGATGGCTTAGCAGCAGTTATACTGATGAGGTTCACAAGATTGGATAGTGTCTTAAGCCAATCTCTTCTGAGATATAAAACAAGCAAGCAGAGACACATGGGAACCTCACAGCACCAAGAAAGCAGTGCCAGAAGCAGAGTGCATCCTTTGGACCTGACGTTCCTGCACTGAGATGCTCCCAGACCAAGGGAAGACTGATGCATCACAAGGAGCTTCCTCCAGAGCTGACAGAGAGAGAATGCCTCCTCCTGGAGCTGATGACTTAAATTTGGACTTGTAGCCTACTAGACTGAGAGAATAAATTTCTCTGTGGTAAAGCCATCCACTTGTGGTATTTTTGTTATAGCAGCACTAGATGACTAAGATAGAAGGGATAACAGACTTAGCTAAAAACAAAAACATGAAGTTAGAGTATCAATAACAACAATAAAAACTAAAAAAGTGCAATGTCATCAAAAGTAAGTTCTAGTCTTCCTTGGGAATGATGCTGGATACCAAGAAAATACTATGCCTGAGCTAAAATCGTCCATGAGCTATACTTGGCAATGCATTTTTATGGGCTCTGTGAGGAAAATCCACTTGGACAACACGGTGAATCCGCCAAACCTGTCAAATTATAATTAAAAGAAATGAAAACCGTGACTCTCATACAAGAATAGAACATGACAAAGTTTTAGTAACTCAATAATGAGGAAATCAGTAAAACTGGGCATTTACAGGAATTCTTTTTAAATAAAAAATAGAATAAGATTGTTAGGCTAGAAATACAGCCTATTAATGATCTATAGAACTATGGAATCATAACCTTAAGACTTATCTTTTCAAACGGACAGATATGTAGAAGTTGACACGCAACTTCTCAATGTCTGGCTCTAAGCGGTTAGAACACTGGGGAACTTACCAAGATAATTAAAAAATAATCTGTCAAAAATAGATTAATGTTCCGGTTGATGTGCTCCCTTTCCCCTTATTTCCATGCTTTTTGTGCTTTGTCTTAACACTCAGATCTAGTCTTTCTAGTTAATGGTCATTGGAGTATTTTATTTTTAACACGTAATTATGTAATAAGGATTCTTATTAAATCTGACAAGTTGGAATATGGTTTTCAATATCTTTCTTTTAATATTCCTGGAAGTATTATTACTTTCATTGTATCATTATTCAAGATTTCATCTTTGAACCTTAAGAATCCCAAACAAAAAAAAAAATTTTTATTTAATCCAATTTGAATTATCAGATGTTTCTAAGAAAAGAAAAAAAGCATATCAATATGTCTCATCAAGGGAATAAAGAATGATTTCTGCTTTTAAATGATATTGAGTGAATATTTGGTATCAATATTTTAATTCTTTCTTACCGTTGAATTAATTAAATTACTTATTAAGTAGCTCTTAATTAGTTATCAGAGTTGATTCAATAGCAAGTGACAACAACAACAATTAGAGTTATGGACAATTTCCAATTAAGTAGAGTTTCTTTTCCAATACCATTAATTAAAGGGCCCGTAAGTAAATTATGCAAAACCTATTAAAAAAAAACCTCTGTGATCTTTCTTCTATAATAGAGAAGTAATATGAATAAAATATTAGCAAATTACAGTGATTGGTATCACACCGATTTATATATACACACAGTGGGCCAGAATTTTATTTTAATATACTGTGTGTGTATAAATATATATACACATACAGACATATATATGTACAATCTATAGCTGTCACAGAATTTAGGTGTTTTATGCAATTGTTTATTATTCTTATTAGATATTTAACACTAAGCTTCAATTTTGTCATTTTCTTTCATTCAAAATGTTGTGAACTGAAACCATGCAAGAATATTCCAACATTCAAATATAACGTGCTCACAACAATTACTTCACAAAATTAACTTTCCTCCTCTCATTGAATACATAAGGAGGTAGGTGTCTCTGTCTGTCATTTATGTCTAGTGGATTTAAGAAACTGAAGAAGAGATAATCCTTGTAGGTACCTCAGTAATGAACACTTTGACATGTTTCATCTATCAGTTTTGTTATTTTGTCAAGAATCTTATACTAAACAAACAGAATCTTGAAGAAAATCTTTTGTCTCTATCTGAAGAGAATAGGTTCTGAGGATTCATATTAAATCTGACAAGTTGGAATGTGTTTTTCAATATCTTCATTTCAACATTCCTGAACGTATTATTACAGTAACAGAAAAGGAAGCCTTATTATGATTTTATCATTTTTAAAAGCATTTTTTTCCTTGTCCTAAATGTACACACATAGTGATATGCTTAAATAAATAATTTCCCATTTCCCTTGAGGATGGTTTCCGTATCTGTATTACCACCGCCACTAGACCCCATGTCAGAGTAGTACTGTGCTCCGTAAGGTTTTCAAGGGCTGATTTTTTGGAAGTAGATTGCCAGGTCTTTCTTCTGAGGTGCCCCTGGGGTAGATTTGAACCGCCAGCCTTTTGTTTAGAAACCCAGAGTGTTAACTGTTTGCACCACCTAGGACATATTTGCACTACCGTAATTTTATTCTTTCTGTCCTCTTTATGGGAATTAAGGAAGCTGGAAGTCAAATTACTTAAAGTAAAATAAGTCAAAATTGTGCCTATTACTTCACAAATTCCACTTCTTTTAAATTATTTTTGCTTGCATTTCAGGTTAGGCATTCCCATGCTTACTTCCTCAGAATAACGAGCGCATTGTTTCAGAGCCTTTATTTGCTGGTAATCATCAGTTTAGATGAGAGAGGAGACAGGGGAGGGAAGCTGTTTGTCTGTATCTTAGAATTCCCAGAAAGATGGGGAGGAGGTGGCCTGGAAAGAACACTCTATATTTAATTAAAAACGAATTGCTCAAAAGAAATGAAATAAACTAGAATAAATAAACTAGATTTAAAGGTTTACATGCTCTCCTGAAGTTGGTGGAAAATTTTTCTAAGCAGTGTTGAAACTTTATTGTAAAGTTGAAGGGAGCTCATTAGTCCTGAAATTCTTGGAATCTTTTTGCTTTATAACAATTAGCTGTTTGAGTGCAGCCTTACTTTTTGTAGCAATTAACTTTGTGGGAAAATCCCTTGTTAAATTATCTTTGGATAGTATTCACAAGACTATCAGCAATTGTTTTCCTGTAACTAAGTTTTTGTTATTTCTTTGGCCTTTGTGCTGTTGTTACAAAATATAGTTTCCACATAGGAGGGGCCAGTTTCCCACTGTTGTTGAAGTAAGTCAGAGACTAGAAAGACGCAATTATAAATGCATTATAGGTGCTTTTCCCTCCCTCTGTTGGGTTAATTATGAAAGACAGTGAAGTATTCTGACTGCTTCAATTTATCTTGTGACTTGACATTGAAATACCATTCCTTATGAATGCTAGAGAAATCTGTATCTTAGAATAGGTAAATAAAATAACGTGCTTTTGAATACTGACAATTTAATTCATACCATGAGCTTTCAAAAATTATTTCCAGTCTATTAAGATAGATTGAACTGATTCTTTCAAAGAGAAGTGACATAACCCCTAATTATTGAGACATTCGACTACAAAAGAATGTCATATATTTACCTACTGTATATCCATGGCATTTTGTAGCTATTTGCATGCAGCTATCTACTCATATCTACCAAGGCTGATTCAGGAGTATATCCTCATGGTAAGGCAGTTTCTTTTCCCTTCACGCCCTTTGCCATTATGGCCCCAGAGAAAGGGCAGGATGAATGCTACCTGGGGGAGGAGAAATAGGATGTAGGGCAATTTCTTTACAGTTAGGAAGTAATAGAAAGAGAAAGCCCACCCTTTCACTTCCAGTGGACCTTGTTAAGGAGATGAAGACAGAGGCAGGGATAAGAGATAAGACGCCAGGTTCTTTATTATTAACCTGTAAATCAACTTTGGATAACATAGAGTGAGCTAGGTAACATCTAGATAAATATTATGAGATACCTGAGAGCATCAGAGCTACAGGCCTATTTCTCAAATACACCTTGTGTTGCAGACCTCTTGAAGAAACTCACCACTGGCATCAGTAACACACCCAGATGGAGGTGAACAGGCAGGTCAGAGGCAGTGTTCGTGGTTCCCACACCCTGCAGAGGGCGTGAGGGTTATTGGTGCTTTCTCTGATGCAGAGATGTGCAAGTGTTGAAATGACTAGGGGACCAATGGAGAGCCAACATAAACATGAAGGCCTGGGGTTTTAACAAAAAGACTACAAAGAACAAGGACATCCCATATCTTACCAGACATCAAGGATTATGCAATTCAGTAGTGGATGTCTGATGGGGAGCTTCAAAGTCAAAGAGGATCTTAGGCAGAAACTATCAAATTGAAAACCAGACAGTTCATGATCGCCCCACTCCTTCATCACCCCAAGGTTATAAAAATATATGAGATGGTCTACTTGAATATCATCTTAGAGAAGAACTTGGGGAGGCTGAGGTAATCCGTCACTTATGTTTAACATGATGCTCTAAAACTTAAAATGAAATGAGTATAAGAAGTACTTTAATATATTTTTCAGGTATAATTTTGGATTTTTTTATCTTGAGAAATTTACTCAAAAGAATCTAAGATATTCCAAAAAGATTTGAACTGAAAGAGATATTAAACTGAAAAAGACTGAAATACTGACATGATTTTAAAAGACTTTTCTCTTCCCCAGTCACTACTCAGTGATGTAACACTCAAGAGAAATATTAAATAGTTGTAGAAACAAATAGAGATGCCTTTGTTTCTCCATCTGAATGGCAGTAGGTGTAAATTTTTTCTTATCTCACCGTATAAACATAAAATATAAGAAAAGTTTTGAAAACCTGTGTATGTGCAGCAGATAAAAGAAGGGATATATTTTATATGAAGGTTATTTGAAATACATATGTTTTTAATTCTCTGAAGGGAAAGTTAATATGTTTTCATTATAGGAAATTTAGAAATATGGAAGTACACACTGAAAATAATAATCCATGGATACAATGGTGTGTAATCTTATTTGGAATAGTGTGGATGAGGGACAGTACTGTAAATCAGAGAATTTATTGATTAGAGCTACAAAATTGCTGTCATTTCAGTAGTCTTCCTTGCTCACATACCAAGTAAATTCAGCCCCTTTTTACACTAGCCAGTAATTCTGTTCTGAGTTAATTTCAGGACTTCCTTTGTGTCTTTGAAAGTGCATTCGCTGAGTATGAAAATACACTCTTCTATTAGTTCAGCTTCTCTGTGATTAATTAGCACAGTATTTGCACATATTTCTGTAAAAAGCAAAGTCACAAGAGTCTTCACTGCAGCTGAGGAGGTTGTAATTCTCTAGGTCACTCAGCTAATTATCAGATGAGTCAGAACTAGATCTGGTGTCCCCTGACCACATTTAGTGTCAAATACAGGATTTTTCTTAAAACCTCTTCTTTATTTTTATGTTTCACATGGTACTCTAAAGGTTCAAATGAAATAAAGTATAATGAGTACTTAAAAATACTTTTCATGTATAAATTTGCATCTGTTTTACCTTGAGAGATTTATATTTACTCAAATTGTTATTGTCATTCTTTGTTCATATTACATGGACATAAAACGACAGTCAAATAATAGCAAAGGACAGTAACAAACTCAAAATGGCTTAAGCAAAGGGGATAAAAGGCAGTTTTTTCACTGGCACACTGGCATAACTGGGCAGACTGCCTTCAGGCCTGGCTGGATATTTAGGCTTAAACAATAACATCAGAACTCTATTAGCTTCATTGACGTTAAACTCTGAACATATATTGTCAGATTTGAGTCCAGTAGAAAAATCTTCTCTCCAACATGAATCCAGATTTCTCAGTGGTGCTCACTGGTCTGTGTTGGCTCTTGTGCCATCCCCACATCTATCATTGTAATTGGAGACATGCAAGGGTGCAGAGATTCTTGGAGATAGGGTCAGGTATGGATTCAGTGTAAGAAAATAGTGCTTCTCCCCAAAAATAAGAGTGCTATTACAAGAGAAAAGGAGGGTGGACGCTAGGAAAGAGAGAATGCCACCACATTCATTCATTTATTCATTCAACAACTATTTATTGTGTGTCTACTAGGGGCAAAGCACAGTTTTAGACTCTGGAAACTAAGCAAGGACTAAGACAGGAAAACCTCTTCCCTGAGGGAACCTTCTTTTTACATAAGAGGATAGAAAATAATCAAGCACTCAGACAACTATGTAATAGACAGGGTTATGGCCACGACTTATGGCAACCCGGTGTGTTTCAGAGTAGAACTGCTCTCCATAGCACTATGAATTGGAATGGACTCAATGGTAACTGGGTGCTTATGGACTGCGAAGAAAAATGAAGGAAGTTAAGGGATTGATGAGCAATATTATGTTAAATAAGGTGGCCATTAAATGGTGTTCAGATAAGAAATCATAACAGTATTAAATATTGAATTTGAGGAGCATTACTTTTTTTTTCAGTTGTAAATTAATAATGACATAAGTCTAGTGGTCAAATAGAGTTTTACTAACTGTAAAAGAATCCTTGATAGTAATTGTCTTAGTTATCTAGTGCTGCTGTAACAAAATACCACAAGTGGATGGCTTTAAAAGAGAGAAATTTATTCTCTCACAGTCTAGGAGGATAGAAATCCAAATTCAGGGTGCCAGCTCCGGGGAAAGGCTCTCTCTCTCTGTTGGCTCTGGGGGAAGGTCCTTGTCATCAATCTTCTCCAGTCGAAGAGCTTCTCAGCGCAGGAACTCCATGTCCAAAGTACGCGCTATTCTCCTGGCTCTTGTTTCTTGGTGGTATGAGGTCCCCATGTCTCTCTGCTCACTTCTCTCTTTTATATCTCAAAAGAGATTGGCTTAAGACACAATCTCATCTTGTAGATTGAGTTCTGCCTCATTAACATAACTGCCTCTAATCCTGCCTCGTTAACATCGTAGAGGTTAGGATTTGCAACACATAGGAAAATCACATCAGATGACAAAAAGGTGGACAATCACACAACACTGGGAATCATGGCCTAACCAAATTGATACACATATGTTTTGGGGGACACAATTCAATCCATGACAGTAATATATGTAGGTTTCTCTGTGTGTGTATATGTGTGTGTATACACATATGTTCCATACTTATGTACTTATATGTAGGGAGGGAGGGAATATATGAGATCCTATATATTAAAAATTGTACCGTCAAATTATCCTCAGCATTACTGAGTGAGTTATAATAAGTTATCTATAGTCTGGCTAACTTTTCTTCGGTAGAGAACAGTATAACTGACTTTTAAACATATCAAACTTGTGATCTAGGCCAATATGCTCTCCTGAAGTACAGTTTTAAAATACTATTGTTGAGATTAGTACAAACCTGAATGGTACAAATAGTTAACACACTTCCCTCATAGGAACTAAGTCCTGGTGATCTCCTTCCAAAAAAGAAAAAAAAAAAAAATGTTTCTTAGGCACCTCAAAAAAAAAAAAAGGAAAGAAAACCCTCTGGAGCACAGTTCTACTCTGACACACATGTAATTACTATGAGTTGTAATCGACTAAACAGCAACTGTTTTTGTTTTTTTAAACAGTAGATAGCAATCAATAATTAGAACAGAATCATAGAATGAGTTAAGGAAGTTTTATGACAATATTTTCTTCTAGCATTACTATTTTTATAGTTTCTTTTTTGGAACAAGAACTTACTTTTAGTATTTTAATATTACTATTAATATTTATTGAATATTTAGTACACTGTTCTTAGAACTATTTGTTGTTGTTCATTAATTGATTCCAACTCATGGCAATCACACGTGTGCAGAGTAGTGCTGCTCCATAGGATTTTCAAGGCTGTGACCTTTCAGAAGCAAATTGCCAGGCCTTTCTTCCAAGGTACCTCTGAGTCAGTTCAAATCTCCAACATTTCAGTTAGTGGTCAAGTGCTTAACCATTTACCTCTGTTAATTTACTTAGCTTTATCTCTTAAATTAAGGTTATTATGAAGATTTTATACTTTAATGCACGTAAAGTAGTCTCAGTACTTCACATGCAATAAAATATAAAATCTCCATAATAACTTAATTTTAAGAGCTGAGGCTAAGTAAATTAACAAGGATCACAGTGATCTACAGTGAGTCAAGAGTCCAAGGCCTTAACCATATTATCCTGTCTAAGACCAAAAAAACCAAACCCACTGCCATCGAGTTGATTCCAACTCATAGCGACTGACAGGATAGAGTAGAACTGCCTGACAGGGTTTCCAAAGAATGGCTGTTGGATTTCAACTGCTGACCTTTTGGCTGGTAGCCTAGCTCTTAACCACTGTGCCACTAGCGCTCCTTATCCTGTGTAGGTATACCTGATTTCTTAAGCAATTACAAGATATTACATGAAATACCAAATCTTACATTAAAAGTCTGTCTTTTCTTTTAGTGATGAAAACAACCTGACTTCCCAAAAAAAAAAAAAAGACCGTAAGTAATACAGACAATCAAGAAGTACATTTGACACAACTGGGATTTGGAATTAGAATGTTAAGATCCAAAAAAGCTGGGCTGGTCATTTGAAGTTTAAAGACATGTAAAATTGATAACTCTGGGGGGCACAGGCATACACAGAAGCAAGGGAGAAAAATCTTTCAAAAGAAAGAAGAGTTAATTAGCCTCAAAGAGAAAAGGAGTGATGAGAGATTGCTAAGCAACTTGCTCAGAAAACAGTCTTTTAGAATTAAATGTTAATTTATTTCTAAAGATGTATTTCCCTCAAATGTGCTCTGTAAAATGCTTATTATGACTATGTCAAATTTGGTTTCTCTAATTTTTAGTTTACTGTATATGTTTTATTTACTATGCACAGTAATTTTACTATATAATGATGAAAACAGTATTTTAAACCTTTTTTGGCAGGAAAAATATCTACCTCAATCAAACTTTATGTAAATGTGAATCTCTCATTGGGTAGAAATACAGCCTTCATTGTACTCTGGTAGTTTAGGGCATAGCTTCTCTGTGACCTCATGCCAAATATTGTATACTTTATACCATAAGCAGAGAAAGAAAGTATGAAGACTTGAATCTAGACAATGACTGATAGATGAACTTAAGGTGGGTAGGTTTGACAGCTGTACAAAATAGGGGGAACTGTCTAGGTGACAAGTTTTTAAGTTCACTGAGACCGAGAAGTGGAGGAAGAATAGGATTTATGTATTGTGTTGTTTTTGTGAAAATAATGAGCTGAATTCAGTTTTGACATGTTGGGTCATAGTCATTTGGATATACCATTTTGGAGATCAACAAGGAGGGAGGGTAAAACAATACAGGTAGAGCATCATTATGAGTTAGATGGAATTAAAGCTACAGTTGTACCTGAAATCAATTTGGGAGGGTATACAGGTAAGAACAGAAGACAAGAAAACAAATCTATCCCATTTTAAGATATTTGACTTTAATTTTTTAAGAAGCATTTCCAAATAAAAAGTTGTTTCATCAACATCGGATAAAAGAAGCATCTTTGTTTGTTTGTTTTTCATGATTGAGACACACATTTTAATCAATCAGATAGCATGATCTTTTGAGAACGCTGTAGTTGTTGGTTGCTCTTAAGTCAATTCCAACTCTTGGCGACTACATCCGTGCAGAGTAGAACAGAGCTACATAGTTTTTTTAAGGCTGTGACCTTTGCGAAGCAGATGGGCAGTCCTGTCTTCCGAGCTGCCCCTGGGTATGTTTGACCTGCAAACATTGCAGCTGGTAGTCCAGCGTTTAACACTGTGTGCAAGCCAGGGACTCCTGATAACGTTAATAGCTACAAATAAGGAAGAATCATAGACCAAGAAAAAAACAGTAGATTTTTAGACTGCTAAAGTCAGGATATGTTTCATGATAAAATGTAAAAAGTTAACAAAATCGGTAGGACTTCCTCTCAGTTATCTATTGTTGTAGTCATTTTTAGCTGCCGTAGAGTTGGCACCAGACTCATGCACAATGGAATTAAACGCTGCCTGGTACTGCACCATCTCCATGATCAGTTGCAGCTCTGACTATTGTGATCCATAGGGTTTTCATTGGCTGATTTTTGGGCGTCTATAGCCAGAGCTTTCTTCCTCATCTGTGTTAGTTTGGAAACTCCACAGAAACCCGTTCAGCATCATAGCAACACAAAAGCCTCCACTGACAGATGCTTGAGTGATATCTGTGTGTGAGGTACATTGGCCGGGAATTGAACTCAGCATAGAAGGCAATAAAGCTACCACTGAACCACACCAATGCCTTGGAGGTATCTATTATTACCTTAAAACAGTACATGCTTAATATGAGAACCATCATTTATTTGCTCATGATTTAGCCATTTTTGCAGCACTCAATAGGGATAGATTGTCTCTGCTCCATACTGGATCAGTTTTGGCAGCTTAAAAGGGTTTGGAAAATCACTTCTAAGATGGTTCATTTACATGGCTGACGAGTTGGTGCTGGTTGTTAACTGGGTGTGCAGTTGGGGTCCAAATTCTCTCCAAGTGGCCCTCTCTATGTGTCTACTTGAGCTTAGGTTCCAAAAGGAAAAATCAGAAGTTACTATTCCTCTTAAAGTGTTGATGTGGAACTGGCACTGTGTTGCTCTCACTGTATTCTATTGGCCAAAATAGTCACAGGCCCAGCCCAGATTCAAAGGGTAGAAAAATTAGTCCCACATTTTGGTAGTGGTAGTAGCAAAGAATTTGAGGTCATCTTTAATTATTGTAGTCTACTTTCTGGCCATAAGCTATTACCATTCCGTTCATGTTATCAACCTCGCCAAAGACCTTCAAAATTGTCTACATTGTGGCATTGAAAGTTCAGGATTTTGTCATCTAAATCAGAATTGGATGGCATGACTTGGGTGCTGCATTTCCTCTTGATCTGAGGTTAGCTACCCTCTTCCGACCCAACATACAGTGAAGTAAAGGAACCAGGAAAATTGCAGTAGACATTACAATTCAAAAACAAGGAGGTGTAATGCAGTGACTTAACTATGGATTTTTGAAATAGAGCTGGGCACATGCCATCAGTTCCTCAGTTAAGACATAGTTATTTTCTCTGAAAATGTTCTCTTGGTTCTGCTTTGTAGGTTCTAGGTTGATGCCTTTATCTTTTCTTTTCTATGAGAAACGGCCTGTGATTACAGCTAGGTGGGTTTCCCAATCTCCTTCCTGCCCGTAAGAAATTGGGAGACCAAAGTTTCCTTCATTTTGAACTGTCACTTAGTGTTCAGTCTAATCTGTCACAATTCCTTTTAAAATGTTGCAGCCTTGCTATGTATCAGATTATAATGCACCCCAGTAGACAAAAGCCACACCCATTGATCTATCTTTCAAGACACGCCCCTTTCTTCTTTGTTCTGAGACACAGGATGCTGTAAAACAACACCCTTAAGATTTTTACAAGCCCTATAGGGTCACTATGAGTTGGAATCAACTTGGTGGCAACAGGTTTGGTTGTTTTGGGGGGAATATCTAGCAGACAGAATCTAAGAGTCACAGCCTGATGGTTCTTATAAGCCATTTTGTTTAGCTGGGAGGATCTAAGGGGCACCTCCAAACTCTTTGAGGTCTTAACAAAGGTTGTTAGAGTTATACTCCTGACACAAGTTCAAGACATTTCCTTGGATTTCATCTTTGCCCTGAAACCATTTCTGACTCTGAGAATTTCTGCCATCTAGAGATGTTGGGAACAAGAAACAATGTTATTTCCAAACCCAGTAAATCATGCTTTTTTTTTTTTTTAAATACTCTAAATTCTGCTTGAAAACTGAACAGTTTTGTTTCTAGCTCGTCTCATTCTTCCTGCACTTTGCTGTGCAACTGGAAGAAGCAAGTTGGCACTTTTGAAATTTTGCCTGGAAATCTCCTTAACCAGAATCACAAGTTCATTAGCCCTTCATGGGTGCTTTTTTCTTTTTTTTTGGAATTTTTTGATGATGCCATGTTGTTTCACTAATGGGATGGATGCCGAATCATTGTTTATTGGCAATTTTTTATTACTTGAAAATAATGGGTTGCCAATTGCAAGTGGGACATATTGATCCTGTGTTCCATGAAGCACGAGATACGTCAGTCCTATGGCCCAGGAAGTACATCACACTTCCTGCTTACACTTGAGTCATAGGATATAAAACTCAACTTTCCAAAAATATACACAAAATACTAAATAAACATTGCACTTGCTCACATAATTGTTATCAGTTTGATTTAGAGTAGGCCATGTTCGTACCATGTTCTATGAAGCACATCACAGTTATGGGACATTTTGGTCCCATGGCCCAGAAGGTGCTTCATGAAATGTTTTCGCCACAAAAAGAACTCATTTTCTTGAGTATTTATGAATGCTGTTAACGCAAAGGAAATAGTAAACATACTTGCAAGACTTGTCTCTCTGTACAGAAGCCAAAAGACACAAAAGTTTCACATAATCACTCCTCTGCGAAGAATCCCCTCTTACAAATGGCCCTCAACACTCAAATGTGGTGCAGACCAACTTCCTTGTTTTTTAAGCAGTTGCACCAGTATCTGCCATGATGCCAGAACATACTAAAGTGGCTCAAATGCCTACCAATAAACCTCTAGGGGCAGAATAGCTGGAACATATATGTGCCATCACCTGTTAAAGGGTTAGGTACTCTTTCTGTCTTCCATTTTGTCACAGATTATAATGTTGCCAAACTTTCCACCAATAACTATTCCCTCACCCTCTTTAAAACTTTCGGTAAGAGTCTCAGTGAGGTCCTTCAGTCCTCTGCCTACTACCCAGTTCCAAAGCCAATGCCATATATTTTGAGTTTAGTTACAGCACTATCGCACTTCTAAGTAACAAATTCTGTTTTGGCTGTCCATTGCTGTATAATTCAAACCAACCCCATTCTTAATGATTTAAAATAATAGCAATTACTTAGTTGTTCATGATTTTATGATTTGGGCAGGACTTGTCAGAACACAGCTTATCTCTATTCCAAATGATGTCAGCTGGAGAATTCATTTCCAAAATGGCTTACTCATATAGCAAGCAATTTTGTGCTTGCGGTCTTGGCTGGGAACATTAATTCTCCTCCACATGGGTCTTTTCATGTACTTGCTTGAATTTCTTAGAGTTTGACAATTGGGTTCCAAGGAGAATGAATCAGACAACGATCTTAAAGGCTAGAGCTGGATCATGTACTTCATCACTTCCATCAAATGCTATTGGTCAAAACAACTGCAAGCCCAGTCCAGACTGAAGAAGGTGGATTGACAAAGAATTTTTGGCCCTTTTGAATCCACCACAGTGCTTAAATTTCAGTTTGAAATCTACATTTCTCACCTTTAACTAATGTTGTAATTATACTATATTTAGATTTCAAACAATCTACATCATAAGCAGAACCACAAAAGAACAAAATTGGAAATCTGTTTTTTAAAAAACTTGACATTTGCTTGCGAATTCGGTATAACTCAGCAAAATCCAGTAGATAAGCAATTATATGAAAAAATTAAGATACACATTTACATACAGTAATTCAAATTCCCATTTGTAGTTGTAGGAGAGAAGAGGAGCCAGTATAATTTATCGGCATATCTAGCCCAGGCTAAACCAAACCAAACCCATTGTTGTTGACTTGATTCTGACCCTTAGCAACCCTACAAGACAGAGTAGAACTGCCTCACAGGGTTTCCAAGGAGCGGCTGATGGATTTGAACTGCCGACTTTTGGTTAGCAGTCATAGCTCTTAATCACTGTGCCACCAGGGCTGACAGGCTAGAGAGATATAAAGTTGCCTAGAGAAACTAAGAATTTTGTACCCAGGTAAACTGATAATTTTGTACCATTCAAATCTATATTCTTTAAATATTTTTCCAACAATTTGTTGCGTAGGATTTGGAAACAGAACTGTTTTTTTAATTAAGAATTCTATATTAAAATAGTTTTACATAGTAACTTGCTTCCACTAGTCAAAGCAGAATCAAATGTGGGGAAAAAGTATGTTTCCATTTTATTGTTTGTATTCTACGTTAATTTAGATCTTTTTTTCTTATTTAGTGTGGGATGGCACAAGGCATGTTGGTAGAACAAAGCTTATAAAGATCATGAAAAAGAATTTTTGTTTGGCTATATTACTCCCAAGAATAATAATCAAATTATTATTTCATTATAGAAATATTTGTTACGGTTGTGTGCGCACATACACGTATGCAGTGATTTTAGTAATTTTGAAGGCACAGCCCTGGCTTCCAAAAGCTGAAATTATATTTGTTAAAAGCGTAACAGAAATGCAATCTCCTTTTTGTTAGTTTTAAACAGTCACCTATTACATTTCATAGACCAGTTTCGAGTATCCCTTATCTCTTTAGAGATATAGCTTTGTATGATATCATAATTCAAAGTCTCATTGTTCATTTTCTGGAAAAATCAAGACATATTAAAGAACTCTCTTCATTTACATGGAATATTAAACCTTCAGAGTCCCGGTGGAGCAGTGGTTAAGAGCTCGACTGCTAACAAAAACATTGGCAATTCGAAAACACCAGCTGCTCCTTGGAAACCCTATTGGGCAGTTCTACTCTGTCCTATAGGGTTATTATGATTCAGAATCAATTCAACAATAACGGGTTTGGTTTTTGTTTTTTTGTTTTATGAAACCTTCAGTATAGATTACACCTCAACATAAAGAAAGCAAAAAATCTCACAACTGGACAAATAAGCAACATCACGATAAACAGAAAATATTGAAGTTGTCAAGAATTTCATTTTGCTTGGATCCACAATCAATGTCCATGGAAACAGCAGTCAAGAAATCAAATGACACATTACTTTGGGCAAATCTGCTGCAAAAGTCCATTTTAAAATGTTAAAAAGAACAGATGACACCTTGAGGACTCAGGTGCGCCTGACCCGAACCTTAGTATTTTCAATAGCCTCTTATGTATGGGAATGCTCAACAATGAATAAGGAAGACCAAATAAGAATTGATGCATTTGAATTATGGTACTGACCAAGAATATTGAATATACCATGGACTTACAAAAGAACAAACAAGTCTGTCTTTAGAAGTACAGCCAGAGTGCTCATTGTAAGCCAGGATGAAGAGACTTCATCTCATGTACTTTGTACATGTTATTAGGAGTGATCAGTCCTTGGAGAAGGATGTCATTCTTGGTGAGGTAGAGGGTCAGTGAAAAAGAGGAAGTCCCTCCATGAGACGGATTGACACAGTGGTTGCAACGATGGACTCAAGCATAGAATGATTGTGAGGACAGTGCAGGACAGGGCAGTGTTTCTTTCCGTTGTACACAGGATCGCTATGAGTGGGAACTGACTAACAACAGCAATGACTTTCAACCTTTAAGGAGCCATGGGGGTACAGTGGTTAAGTGCTCAGCTGCTAAATGAAAGGTCAGTGATTGGAACCCACCTGCCACTCTGTGGGAGAAGGATATGGCAGTCTACTTTTGTAAAAATTACAGCCTCAGAAAACTTATGGGGTAGTTCTACTCTGTCTGATAGGGTTGCTATGAGTCAGAATCGATTCCATGGTAATGGGTTTGGTTTTTCGTTTATTTAAACTTTAATAAAGTTGGAAACTCTACTTGTGGGTTTAGAATATTAACCTACTTATGTGCAGAAAAAATCGTCTCTTACACTTCAAAAGGCAATTATCCAGCCTGTCAGCTCTTCATATGCTCCAAGTAAAAATTGCATTGTTTTCTTTTAAATTGTTTTTTTTTTCTGTAGACAAGGTAGATCATATTAGGCTTGAACCTTTTCTCAGAGACTTAATACCATTTTAACAACTTGAAATTTCCAATAAAATTAAAAAAAATATTTTTAGCGAAGTTTCTCTCATTGGAAGAATTTGAGGATGCTAAGATCATAACAATTTGAAATATAGTTGATTCTAACCAGTTTATAAATGATAAAAAATCTTGATCTTTTATTACACCAACAACATTAATCCCCCCACCTCAGAGGAATAATAATATTTTTTGATGAATGAAATGACACATTAAAAACTTTTTGGGGCAAATTCATCATCTAGGATGAATACAAATAATTTAATGAAATCACTCAGCACAATTAGTTTTAAATTTTTATGTATTAGTTTGTGTATTGAAATTAGCTCTGAGATTCAAGATGAAAAATTTTTTTTCTTTCAAAAATGGACTCATCAGAAATATAAGAACACTCATTGATAGTGCTCTGACAAAGAATAAGTTTGAATTTACAGAGCAGTGATACTTCTTTTTGTGTCATGGATCCCTTTAATAACTTATGTGTTCATCCAACACATACATAGTGAGTACCTGTTGTGTACCTGCTCCAGGACCAGCTTCACGGGTGTGTAACTCCTGGAATCACACAGGACCCCATGCTCAGAAGGACCCAGTGCTTGGTTTAATGCTCTCCTGTTGCTGCCTTGACATTCTTAATAATTTTTTAACAAAGGGCCCCATGTTTTGCATTGGGTCCAGCAGATAGTGTAGCTAGTCCTTCTGGTTCTGTGTTCTTCATGAGCTTTGACCTCAGGAGCTTCTCCTCTACTTGAAGAGAGAGAAAATAGAGAATTAGACAAATATGTCCGGTCATCTAGTGCTGCTACAACAGAAATACCACAGGTGGATGGCTTTAACACAGAGAAATTTATTTCTTCACAGTAAGGTAGGCTAAAAGCCCAAATTCAGGGTGCCAGCTCCAGGGGAAGTCTTTCTCTCTCTGTCAGCCTTCTCATCAATTTTCCCCTGTAGGAGCTTCTCCGTGCAGGAACTCCAGGTCCAATGGACGCGTTCTGCTCCCGGCACTGCTTTCTTGCTGGTATGATGTCCCCCTGTCTCTCAGCTCCCTTCTCTCTTTTATATCTCAAGAGATTGCTTCAGGACACAATCCAATCTTGTAGACTGAGTCCTGCTTTACTAACACAACTGCCACCCATCCTCCCTCATTAACATCATAGAGGCAGGATTTACAACATATAGGAAAATAACACAATACCGGGAATCATGGCCAAGCCAAACTGATACACACATTTTTTGGGGGACATAATTCAATCCATGACAAAAATCTGTAATTAAAAATTGCAGTGAGTACCATAAAAGAAAAGAAAAAAAAAAGAAAAAGAAAAATATTGTTATTATAAAGACTAAAGGAAAAAAATGTTAACCCAATTTAAATTGTTTGGTTTGAATTGTCTGTCTAAAAAAGTAAAATATCATCTAAGACATGAAGAATGAGCAGGCCATTTCTGCACTAAGCTGGGGAAAGAGACTTCCATGCTTAAGAATACAATGCATTGACCAAATGGTCTAAGTCAGAGGTGGTAGATATAGAACTTTTCTTTCAAGCAGCTACCAACTTCTTGACTCCTCCAGCTGTCAGCTCCTTCAGGGTCTACTTCAACAGCTCTGAGCCACTGCACCCAAGGTCCATGCCCTTTGCAGGTCAGCTTATATCTTGCACACTAAACTCCATCTCAGCATCACTTCTAGAGAACCCAACTTGTGATAGTTGGTTCCAAGAGCGGTCCAAGAATGCAAGCTATAACATGAAGTTTGGGGGCTAACTTACTTACCATCCACCTGGCAAAAAGGACCCCATCAAAGTGGTAGGTAGAGCACAGACAGCAACTGGCACAAGATAGTGTTCTGATTGTTAAAATCTTCGCTTGTGGTAAATTGAGCTGGTTTACCATGGAAGGTAATGCACTGAAAGAATAATGTATCAGGCATTTGGGATGTTTGGAAGAAAAAGGAGATTGGTTGGCTATTGATAAGAACCAATGATACTCTGCAGAAAGATAACAAATGTCTGAGGCAAACAGACAACAACAACAATAAAAACAAAAAAAATCCAGATTTAGAAGTCAAATAGCCTCTTTACTTGCATACAAAAACAGCCCTTATCTCTTTTTGCAGGAAGCATATGACCATTCTCAGGATTTAAATAGTTAGTGTGGTTGAACTTCAAGGCAATTAAATACCCAACCAAGGCAGGGCCCTCACTGGCTAAGCTGAGGTGTTGACATGTGGATGCAGACCTCTGGCAGATGTCCTCACATATTTTAATTCTCTAAAATCTTCTGATCTTGGATATCTGGCACATCACTTCCCATTGAAAGCTGGCACATTCCCTCCAAATGTTGGAAGAAGATAAAGATATTTCTTCTCCACAAGTCAGCATAGTCCCTCCCCTGAACCTACCCAAACATCCACTCCTAGCCACTAGGCCAATAATGAGGGTTAAATTTTAACATAACCCAACTGGAACATGCTTTGCCAGAGAAAAGAGAAAAGGAGTTAAAACTATACCCAAGGTACTAGCTAGCATGTACCAGCAAAGCCAGAGGGGTTTATGTAAAATTGGATACCAAGGGTCCTTAATCATGGGAGCAGGGATATAACATCGGCATGGACTCCAGGACATGATGCAAACTCACTACTAGCACGGCTCCTAGAATCATGCAAAAAGTGAAGGCCCAAAATGAGGAATGTTAAATTGCAGAAATGTCATGGCACCGTGGAAGTAGGGATTAAAAAGCTCGGAGGAAACTAGGAGGTAGTACAGAAGCACTAAACAAAGTATTAGGCCAATTAACAGGGATGTCCCATGAAACCATGACCCTAAACCTCCAAACCAAGAAACCAAATCCTATGAGGTGTTTGCTTGTATATAAGCAGCCTCAACAGCTTCTTTGTTGTTGTTGTTGTTATATATCTATCACACAACTTTTTCCAGTTCGACTTTTTACAGGTATACAACTTATTGACAGCAATTACATTAGTTGGCTGTGCAACACTACCCTTAATCAATGTGTAGTTTATTGCAAGCTTGCAAGTAGCCATCCAATGCACAACAATTTGTCTCTAGTCACCTGGAGCAACAGAGGAAGACCAGTCAGGAATAGGAGAAGTAAATGCAATGTGTGGCTAACTGCCTCCTTGAACAACTTGTCCTTTGCTGTGAGACCAGAACTGGATGGTGCCCAACTACCATTAGTGAACATTTTGATAAACGATTCTATAGAAGAATCCTAATAAAAAGGGGAAAATGCAGAACAGAATTTCAAAATCTCATGGAATACAGATTTTCTGGAGCCGTGGAGGTTGGATGAACCCTTAAAACTATTGCCCCGAAATAATCTTTAAACCTTAAACCAAAAATATCCCCTAAAGTGGTTTTAAAACCAAACAATAGTTTAGCTTAACTAGTAAAGAATGTCTGCCTTGAGCACTGTGCCCTTCTAAGAATTATCTATGTGGAATCAAATTGACAACAGCAACTCAAAAGTTTAGATAGGAAGCTTAGGGGACAGTCAGTTTATGTTAATGGGTGAGGAACAATTCAGAAAAGGGTGAAAATTGTTGCACAACTTGAAGAATGTAATCAGTGTTACTGAATTGTCACATGTAGAAACTGTTGAATTGGTGTATGTTTTGCTGGGTATAGTCTCAACAACAACATCAAATAAAATATAATTTAAAAAATGCTCAGGGGAGTGGGTATGTTGGATGGTTTTGGGGTATGCCGATAGAAGAACAGTCAGATGTTGTTTTGCTCTAGAAGGCCTACAGGAGACATAATTTACCAAGACTGTTAAGAATGAACCAGTGAAAGGGGCACTAGCTTTAATAAGTAGCTTAGTGGTCACTCTCCTCTGCAGTTTGGTGTTGATGGTAGGAAAAACTATTATGGAAGTAGGTTTACTAATAGCAATGGAGATGATAAGACCTGGAAACAAACCTCTAGGCCAGATATTATTGTTTAAAATCCAGAAGCCAGGGGTTCACAATCATGTCAGAGTGATGATCAAGGGAACCTGACCTACAAACAATTATAGAGATGGCTAATGGAATATACCATCCTTAGCAATCTGCTCCTGTAAAGATTACAGCGTAGAAAATCCTATGGGGCAGTTTTACTTTTCTTATAGCGTTGCTATGTGTCGGAATTGACTCGACAGCACACAACAACAATAACAGCAGGTACAAAATACATGGGCAACCAATAAGAACACCACTACTTGTACAAGCAGAAGAAATCAAGGGTGAATGACTGGGAGACAGATACCCCAATAAAAGGTCAGAGTCCCTTGCCCAGGTTCAGACCTACAACAGTTTTTAGACCCGGAAGATGTGGCCAGGTTTTTAGGAGCAACACCTTGCAACACCAAGGCAATACTCTGTTTGAGTCAGTATACAATGGAGTGATTCCTTCAGTTCTTGCTCAAAGGAACCAGGCTCTGTGGGAAAAGAAACATCCAATTATTTCAAGGACCTGGATTGACACTGATATCAAGAGACCTAAAGTAGTGTAACAATTTTCTCATTAAGTTTGGGACATGAGGGACCAGATAATAAGTGAAGTCCTGACCAAGATCTAATTAACAGTGGATGTGCTGTGTCTACAGATTCCCAGTGGTCATTTCCTCTGTCCCTGAACGAATAATTAGAATTGACATTACTTGGCAGTTGGCACAAACCTCACATTGAATACTTGGTCTGAAGGGAAGATATTATGATGTGGAAGGTCATGATGAAGTCTTTGAAACTACTACACAACCCCCTAAAACTGTAAATGGAAAACAATATAACATTCCACAGGTGGTGGCAGAGATCGGTGTCATCCTTAAAGATCTAAGATGCAGGGATGGTAGATCCTGTCCTATTTCTATTTCATCAAGCTGGCTACTACAGATATCTGACGAATCTTAGGGAAGCTCGTTAAAAACTCAGTCAATAAACCCAAATGTAGTCCTGATGCCAAATGAGATATCTGTGCTAGAGAAGATGAATACCATCTTGGGTACATGGTATATCACTATTTATTTGTGAATTCTCTCTTTCTATCTCAATCAAAATAAGGGATCACATAGTTTGGATTCACATATAAGAGACAACAGTGCATAATCACAATTTTGCCTTAGGTCTACCCTCCGACATAATATAGTTCAAAGAGATATAGATCATCTGGACTTTCCATAGATCATCACAATGATTCACTACATCAATTACATTATGTTTATTGGCCAGATAAGAGAAACAAGCTGGCACCCTAGAGGTGTTGTTAAACTACATGCACTCCAGAAGGGAGGAGATAATCCCTTATGTAGCTGTTGGGGTCTACCATATTAATAAAAGTGTTAGAAGTCTAGGAGTCATAATTTTAATGTGAAAATCCCTCCAAATTAAAAGCAATATTACTGAATCTTGCACCCCCAACCAGAAAAAGGAAGCATGTCTATTGAACTCTTTGCATTATGGAGGCAGCATATTTCCCACCTAGGGATACAACATATGGGTTACGTAGTATATAGCCCATGCACTGGATGACATGAAAGTTGACCACTTTGAGTAGAACTGTGTATGAGTAACAGCCAACATAAGGCTAATTTGCAAAATGTGAAGATAACTCATATTCCCTGTGGCGCAATGAATTATTTAATATGGCTTTTCTAGCCATGATCTTTGTGACTCATACACAATAATTGAGTGGGACTATACCAATACAGTACATGGAACCTGTGATGGTTGGGGTTATGTGTCAGCTTGACTAGGCCATGATTCCCAGTATTGTATGATTGTCCTTCACTTTGTGATCTGATGTAATTATCCTAATTATCCTCCATCTTATGTTAAGGAGGCACGATTACTGTGAGGTGTATCTTGAGTCACAGGCTTGCAAGAGGGCACGAGTCAAGTCCCAGTCTTATTCAAATTATGCCTTTCCCTGGGATATAGCCTGCATCTAAGGTATATATGTAGGTGCTCTGGCGGGGCTGTCTCTCTCTCTGCACTTGGATCCTGGGTCCAGTTTGTCACTGTCTGACCTCTGGTTGTTGGGTCTTGAACCAGTGGCCTGCCATCAGACCTGCCAATTCTAGGATTCGCCAGCTTCCGCAGCCTTGTGAGTCAGCAGCCTGTGGTCAGACCTGCCGGTTTGAGTTCATCTGCCCCTGTAGCCACATGGGTCAGGAGAAGCTTACGCCTCACCCACGGATTTGGGACTTGCCAGCCTCCACAACCATTTCCTTGATATGGTTCGTGAGTTTTGTGAGACATTACAGCAAATCATGAAACCCAAATAAGGGAAGGAGAGTACTGAGGGGAGGAGGAGTAGTTGATGTTAGAGATGGAGTGATACAGAAATTTGGAAAAGTTGGATATTTGAGACATCTTTAACCTCCACCTGGTAGAAACCGGCTTTGTCTTAATCTTTATAAAATAATTATTTTCATTTAGTTGTTAGAATGGTAGGTTTTGGTGCAACGCCCTAGAGTCATTGGAATATGTTGTTTTAGAAAAAAAGAGGATAAGCGAGAGAATGGGAGACCTTTGATTTCTGGATGGAATAGAAAACACTCATAGATTGAAGCAGCTGTTATGTTGCAATCAGTTAGTTACCCAAGGCAAAAGCTATTCATGGGAATTAGGAGTAGTGGATCTAACGCCTGAGGAATTAGCTAGTTGGATGCATATGGAAATACAAAGTGACAAGGAAAGGGCCAGACATACAATTCCTTGGTTTCTGTTATCAGTAATAGCTGCAATAGCAGGGGAAAAGAATGTAGGGGCAGATTCTAACACCAAACAAAGCCCAGATCTGTTCAGGTCAGAGCTAAGACCGCTAGTCTCAAGGCCAACCTCAAGGCCAACCCTGAAAAGAAAAATCGTTTTGGAACAACAGGAAGTACCCCTACTACCACTGATAACCAAGAAGGTAGTCTGGGAGGGGAACGGGCCAAACCAAGAAACTATTGAAACCAGGGGATAGAGTGTAAAGGAATTGCTTCAATAGATTGGTATTATCAGCTTGATTACTAACATGGATTGTGAGAGTGACTAATTTAGGGGCAATGTCTTTAGTTTCGAATGCTGAAGAATGGAATAGTATATTTGGGTTGATGCCAGACCCACAGCTCACTATGGAACAGTTACAAATGATGATACAAGATCCAGTTACACAGCAGGTTAACGCAGAGGGAATGGCCAGCCTGGTGGACTGGGTAAAATTTGTAGTGAAATTTATTTACCCTGAGATGGCTGTGGGGCAGATTCCCCGGAGGAAGGCTCTGCACATAGCTGACAAGTTGACTGTATTTGGCCAGTGATGCTAGTGGCACCAGATGGCTATAAATGGGTCTTCACATGAATAGATATTTGCTCTGGAGTGGGCTTTGCATATCCTGTGATAGAGGCAAATGCCAAAAACACCATTAAGGGACTGGAACAAAAGATACTGTACCAATTTGGGTCATTAGGTTATATTTCATCAGACCAAGGAACACATTTTACAGCTCACAGAGGGCAGAAATGGGCCAAAAAATATAATATTAAATGGATATAAGATGTTGCATACTACCCTCAGAGTAATGGTTTGGAGTGGGCAATTGAAACATTTATTATCTAAATGGGGAGATAAAGGCATGCAATGGCTGGCTCACATGCCTTCATGAGTGTGTGCTCACACTCAACATGAGGGGGACAAAGGGAGGCTCACTACTGGACAGATTCCTATGCTTCTCTGGGGGATCTTGGGAAGAGGAGGTGGGGGAGGACCCTGGTGACACTGTACAGTTCTTCCCCACATCACCTGAAATTGCTTTTTTCCTGCTGGATGCTGTGGTCCCGGGTCCAGGAATGCAGCTGCAGGTGCCAGAAGCAGGGTTGATCCCTAAGCAAGAGACAGTAACTATACTACTGAACATGTACGCCAGAATTCCCGTGATCCTGATGGGATGGACTGTACCTTCCCCCCAGCTGGCAAAATTGGGGTTGACAGTATATATTGCCATGTTGCCTAGTGTGTGAGATAGCCCACCAGTGTTGTACGCATTTAGCCCTGCTCAACATGAATGGGAGTTGACTAAGGGGAAGTAATCTGGACTAGCACGGCAGCTGAACCTTATGTCCTTTCCTAAGGTGGAGAAGTTTGGGAAAAAATAAATGACAAATAGAAGGAAGGAGAAATAATAGATGAAGGCAAAGGAATGAAGAGATGGGTTATGTAGCGAGGGAAATCTAACATTATGCTGATACCTCAGAAAAGACTCAGGGCAAGGGAATAAACTTCTCTCAGTTAAATTCTATCAGAAACCAGAAAGGGTGATGACAAGATGAACTATTAGAGAACCTGACCATATCAGATGGACACCTGCAGCAGAACTGAATGGCTGGTACCCAAGTAACCTCACTCTTAGGACTCTTTTGCCCTATCAAAAGACTAATTGTTAATGACTATTTTGGACTGGTAAAATGATTGGGAGGGGAAGTTAATCCTTCAAGTATGAAAGGGTCAATGGCTAGAAGAGCCAGGGGTTGCCCTGTGGTGCAATAAATCACTTAATTATAGCCATGATCTTTGTGACTTACATACAGTGATTGAGTGGGACTATGCAAATATGGTATATGGAACCTGCGATGGTTGGGGTTGTGTGTCAACTTGGCTAGGCCATGATTCCCAGTATTGTATGGTTGTCTACCATTTTGTGATCTGATGTAATTGTCCTAATTGTCCTCCATTTTGTGCGCTGAAAATTCTAATCTCTATATGTTAATGAGGCAAAATTGGTGTGGGGTGTATCTTGAGTCACAGCCTTGCAAGAGGGAGTGACTCAAATCCCACACTTACTCAAGTTACGCTCTTCCCTGGGGTGTGGCCCGCATCTAAAGTATATATGTGGGTGCTCTGGCGGGGCTCGCTCTCTCTGCTTCTGGATTCTGCATCTGGTTTGTCACTGTCTGACCTCTGGTTCTAGGAACTTGAGCCAGTGACCTGCTGCCCGACCTGCCGATTCTGGGATTTGCTGGCTTCCACAGCCCCCTGGGTTGGTGGCCTATCGTCTGACCTGATTCTCCAGCTTCCTTAGACTTGAGAGCTAACAGCCTGTGTTCTGACCTGCCGATTTGGGTTCGTCAGCTCCTGCAGCCACAAAGGTCAGGAGAAGCCTATGCATGACCCACTCATTTGGGACTTGCCAGCCTCCACAACCATGTGAGCCATTTCCTTCATGGTTCATAAGTTCTGTGAGAAGTAGCTAATTATGGACCCCAAAGACTAGAAGGAGAGTACTGAGGGGAGGAGGAATAGTTGGTGTTAGAGATGATGAAGCAGTACAGCAATTTGGAAAAGGTGGACATTTGGGACCTCTGTCTCATAGGAACCAACTTTGTGCTAATTCTTATAAAATAAATTCTTCATCTATCCCTGCTTTCCTACTTCAACATTCTGACACCAGTCACCCACATGGCACTTTCTCTCTCTGATCTTAATCACCCTGAGTTGGATCATCACAAATTAGGACTCTGTCCTTCCAGCCCCTGCCAAATAGGCAAATGCCAGCCTGTCTGCTGGTTCTCACGGCCCATGGTGAGTTCAATAATTTGCTATAAAGACTCACAGAACTCATCCAAACAATTGCCTATAATTACAGCTAACCCATTTGTTATAACCAGAAATGATACAAGCAAAGAGATGCATTAGGCAAGGTCTGAAAGAGTTCCCGGCACAGGGCCTCCATTGTCCCCAGGGTCGTGTCACACCCTGTCCTTCAAAAAGATGTTCTCACCAATCCAGGAGGCCCCAAAGAGAGTGCTCCATGGTCCGGGTCACTGGGACCTCAACAAATATGCATGACTTGGGCCTCAATGCATAGCTATGATCAGTTTAATCAATGAACATTCATGACTGCATTAGGCCTCAAGCACTTCCTAAAGTTAGTTCACCAGGTATGTGGGGCCTGTGGAGCCCCTACTTGCCTGGCTATTGTGGAAAACAAAGGCATCTTGATTGCCTGGGTTATTTTCAGAAACCAGAGTCAAAAGGTCAAACCAAGTTCTTTGTCCCAGAAACTGAGAGCAGGAAATATCTCTAAAGCAGATCCAGGCTGCAGTGACAGCAGTCTTGTGGTTTAGGCTACAAGGTGCATTAGAGTCAATGTTATTGGAAGTATCAGTGGTGAGAAAAGGTGCCCGTGTGGAATTTGTGGCAAACCTCACTGAGAACGTTATAATGGCTATTGTAATTCTGGACCAAGGTCATGTCATCTCATCTGTAGCAGAGAATTATGTACTTTTTTAAAAAAAACAGCTCCAGGAATGCAACTGGCCCTGGTAGAGATGGAAGACCTGATCATGGGACACCATACTTTCCATGGCCTGGGTCCTGTGAGACCCTCTGAGACATAATCAGAAAAACCCAACAAGAATACACTGTAAGATAGTTTAGCTAAACTAGTAAAAAAGAGCATTATGCTCTTTTAAGAGGTATTTATACGGGATTGCTACCATTGACTCAACAGCAACCAGTTTGGAGATGGCATCAAAGTGGCAACAGCATCTTGAAAGATTAGATAGGAACCTCAGGGGGAATTTTTTGCATTGGGGAAACCTGCTGCAAAAGACCTCTTCAAAGTGTTAAAAAGCAAAGATGTCACTTTGAGGACTAAGGTGTGCCTCACCCAAGCCATGATATTTTCAGTGGCCTCATATGCATGTGAAAGCTGGACAATGAATATAGAAGACCAAAGAAGAATTGATGCCTTTGAATTATGGTATTGGTAAAGAAGACTGAATATACCATTGGCTGCCAGAAGAACGAACAAATCTCTCTTGGAAGAAGTACAGCCAGAACGCTCCTTAGAAGAAAGGATGGCAAGACTTTGTCTCACGTACTTTGGGCAAATTCTCGGGAGGGATCAGTCCCTAGAGAAGGACATCATGTTTGGTAAAGTCAGTAAAAAGGAGGAAGACTCTTGTGGAGATGATTGACACAGTGCCTGCAACAACGGACTCAAACATAGCAACAATTGTTGGGATGGCATGAGACTGGGCAGTGTTTCATTCTGTTGCATGTAGGGTTGCTATGAGTCAGAATTGACTCAATGGCATCTACCAGCAACAACTTAGGAGGTACTGACTTTATATTAATGACGAAGGAACAACTCAGAAAAGGAGGGTGAGAATGGTTGCACAACTTGAAGAATGTAATCAATGTCACCGAGTTGTAGAAGTATAAATTGTTGAATTGGTGTATGTTTTCGTGTGTATATTCTTGACAACAACAAAATTAAAAAAAAAAAATAATTCACTGTAAGAAGGAAATGGAACATTCAGGATTGAAAATAAACAACTAGAATATGCATGCCAGATACCTGAGCAGGAAGTCCACCATTGTTGCAATGCCTCTCGCTCAGCTCATGCCTGTAGCCGTATAAAACCAAAACCAAACCTGTTGCAGCTGAGTTGATCCCAACTCATAGGAACCCTGTATAGAGCAACTTAAACATGTTTTCTCACTTATTACTAAATTACAAAATTCTATGAAGTATAGGTTTGTAGTGTCTACAGAGTCGCTATGAGTCAAATGGCACCTAACAACAACATATGTCTATAGTATATATGCTATAACATGTACTTGCTTATTCAGTAGAATCTTTTTATACCATTGGCACAACATTACATGATTTTGATATAAAATAAATCCTGCCCCAAGAAACATGTTACATATAGAAAAAGCAAGCCAATGGCATTGTGTTAATATTGTTATTAACTATCATCAACAATATCTACTTATAAAGATATTTGTTATTGTTATTATATTGTTTGGGAATTTTTGGATTATTTGCTATGTGTTTGTATGTATCTTGTCTCCATAAGTTGCCTGTAATCTTTTTAAAAGCAGAGGCCAACTTTATTATATTTGTTGTATTTTTTTATTTCCCAGCACAATTGTTTGTACTTTGCAATCATTGTCTTATTTAATACCTATAACAACCCTTATCATAGACACTATTATCATACCCATTTTACAAATGAAAATCTGATGCTAAAAGATATTAGGTCTATTGCCTATTGTTGCACAAGATTTAGTAGCAGAATTGGGACTTGGGCCCAAGTTCATCTGATTCTAAAACCAACATTATATTCCTTCTATATAACAGTAATTTCCATATCCTTCCCAATATTGACAAGGGATCACAGAAATTTAGACCAGTACACTTTTTCTTTTCTTCCTCAATCCAGTGTCAGAGAACCTGTTTTTCTAATAGTGTAACTACAAATTCTGAAATTACTCTCTCTTCATTTCCTCTCTCCCTTCCTCCCTCTCTTCCTCTGTTCTCTAACTCTTCCTTCCTCCCTCTAGCTCTCCCTTCCTTCTTTCCTTCATCCTTCCTTCTTATATTCAAGCAACATTTAACCATATAACCCAGATATAAATCCATCTACCTACAGTCAGTTGATCTTTGTCAAATCAGGAAAAGACAGTGCTTTTAACAAATGGTACTGGCAAAACTGAATGTCCATTTGTAAAAAAATAAAAGAGGACCCTAGATAACTGGGAGCTCCTAAAAATTAAACACTTATGCTCAAAAGACTTCACCAAAAGAGTAAAAAGAGAACCTACAGACTGGAAAAAAATTTTTGACTATGACATATCTGACAAGTGTCTAATTTCTAAAATCTACAAGATACTGCAACACCTCAACAACACAAAGAGAAATAATCCAATCAAAAATGGGCAAAAGATATGAACAGACATGTCACTAAAGAAGACATTCAGGCAGCTAACAGACACATGAGGAAATACTCCTGATTAGCCATCAGAGAAATGCAAATTAAAACTACATTGAGATACCGTTGCACCCAGACATTACAGGTACTAATCAAAAAAAGAGAAAATAACAAGTATTGAAGAGGTTGCAGGGAAACTGAAAATTTTCTGCACTGCTGGCAGGAATGTAGAATGATCCAACCACTATGGAAAACAATATGGCACTTCATTAAAAAGCTAGAAATAGAAATATCATAGGATCCAGCAATCCCACTCCTAAGAATATATCCTAGAGAAATAAGACTTGTCACACGAATAGACATATGCACACCCATGTTCATTGCAGAATTATTCACAATAGCAAAAAGATGGGGAAAAGAAAATCTTTTTAACAAACAGTGCTAGCAAAACTGGATGACCATCTGTTAAAAAATAAATTAAAAAGAACCCATACCTCACACCATACACAAAAACTAATTCAAAATGCATCAAAGACCTACATATAAAAACCTAAAACTATAAAGATCATGGAAGAAGAAAATAGGAAAAAATACTGGAGGCCCTAGTATACAGCATAAATAGAATACAAACCATAAATAATAAGGCAGAATTTGGTATCGAAAGTTAGGTGCTGCTCTAACAGATACCTAAAATGTGGAAGCAGTTTTTAAACTGTGAATGAGTAGAAGCTGGAAGAGTTTTAAAGTGCCTAACAGCAAAAGTCTAGATTACCTTGAAGAGACTATTGGTGGAATTATGGACATTAAAGACAATTCTGGTGAGCGCTCAGAAGGAAGTGCAGAGAGCTGTTAACACCAGAGATGTTGCAGACGGCAAGAAGCAGCAGCAGAGAAACACCAGGAGCAGAACCAGGACACTGGCTTGAGACTGTGCAGGAGCTGACCTATGGCTCGAGAGAGCTGAGAGTCTTCAGGCAGGTGGTTTCCTGGTGGAATGGGTTGCCTCCAGGCACTTATCAGTGGAGCTAGGCTTGTGGACCCATGGAGAAAGAGAGTTGAGTGCCTACCGGCTGAGGTTTACTGGCAGAGTAGGGTGCCTCCAGGCACTTATCAGTAGAGATAAAGAGCTTTGGAACACTTGCCAAAGCAGGGCAGACATCTGGCTGGCCCAAGGGACTGAGGGGCTGAGAGGCCAAGGAACCAGGAAGCAGAGGCTGAAGAGACAAGGAACATAGGAAGCAGAGCTGCCTCAGTCTCAAAGGGTAGGGCCATAACCTCTGGGGTCTAAAAGGTGGAGCCACAGCCTCAGGGGTTTCAAAGGGTGGAGCTACAGCCTCATAGGTTTCAAAGAGTCAGATCTTCACTAACCCACTTCCACAGTGTGGGGCTGCCTTTCAGGAGTGCCAGTAGGATGGGGCCAGATCTGCTGCCCAAAGCTGAGGGGGCAGGCCTGCCATACCCAATGGGCAGAAGAACAGGGCCTGTTAGGGCCAAGGTGGTAGTGTCGCCACTCAGATGGATTAGGAGAATGGGGCTGCCCAAATGTGAGGGAGCAGAGTTGCTCTTCCAGTGGGCCTGGAAGGCAGAGCTGAAGCCCAGGGCTGAGGGGTCTCCATCAAGAATCTGGAGAGTGTGGCCCACACCTAGAGTCTGGAGTCCAGGGCCATTGCCTAAATGGTCTCAGAGAACAGAAGATTATTTTCAAGTCTTGAGGGCTAAAGTAATGTGTTCTGCTGACTTGCTTCCTGCCTGCTATCCTTTCTTTCCCTCCAATTTCTCCCATTTGTTATGAAATGTATGCCTTGTGGCTGTTCCACCATTGCACTTTAAAAGCAGATAACTTGCATTCTAGATTTCACAGATGAAGAGGAATTTTTCCCCAGGGTGGAATTTGGACTTGGAGTTGATTTAAAACTTTTGGGATGATATGATGGGGTGAATGTGTTTTACATGCAGCAAGGACATGAATTTTGGGAGGACAAAGGGTGGAATGTCATAGATTAAATTGTGTCCTCCCAAAATACATGTCAGTTTGGCTAGGCCATGATTCCCAGTATCATGTGGTTGTCCTCCATTCTGTTATCTGAAGTAATTTTCCTGTGTTATGACTCCGAATCTCTGTTTGTGGTTAATGAGGCAAATTAGGTTATATTAAAGAGGATTAGGGTAAGATGCATCATTCTTGCTCAGGTCACAGCCCTGATCCATGTAAGTGGAGTTTCCCTGGGGTGTGGCTGGCATCACCTTTTATCTTACAAGAGGTAAAAGCAGAGAGAAGTAAGCAGAGAGTTAAGGACTTCATGCCACCAATAATGAAGAATGAGGAGGGGAGTGCATCCTTTGGATCCGGGGTCTCTGCTCTGAGAAGCTTCTAGGCCAGGGGAAGATTGATGACAAGACCTTCCCCCAGAGCCAACAGAGAGAGAAAGCCTTCACCTGGGGTTGGCACCCTGAATTTGGACTTCTATCCTCCTAGACTGTGAGAGAATAAATTTCTTTTTGTTAAAACCATCCACTTGTGGTATTTCTTTTATAGCAGCACTAGATAACTAAGACAGATGGAGACAACCTAATGGCCCATCAACAGATGAATGAATAAACAAATTACGGTACACACACAGAATGGTACACTACACAATGATAAAGAACGATGGATCTGTGAAATATCTCACGACATGGATGAATCTGGAGGGCATTATACTGAGTGAAATAAGTCAAACACAAAAGGACAAATATTGTATGAGACCACTAATATAAAAACTCAAAAAAAGGTTTACACAGAAAGAAACAATCTTTGATGGTTACAAGGTAAGGAGGGGTTGGGGAGGGGAAATCATTAACTAGATGGTAGATAAATATTAACTTAGGTAAAGGGAAAGACAGTGCACCATATAGGGGAAGTCAGCATAACTTGACCAAGGCAAAGCCATATTAGCTTCATAGACACATCCAAACACCCTGAGGGACTTCGTCACTGGGGCTGAGAGCTGGGACCACAGTCACAAGTGTCATCTATGTCAATTGGCATAACAAAGTTCATAAAGGAAATGTTCTACATCCAACTTCGGAGAGTAGCATCTGGGATCCTAAAAGCTTTCAAGTGGCCATCTAAGATACATCTACTGGTCCCATCTCATCCGGAGCAAAAGAGTATGAAGAAAACCAAAGACACAGGGACCAATGGACCACAAATACCACAGCCTCCACTAGCCTCAGCCCAGAAGAATGAGATGGTGCCTGGCTACCACCACTAACTGCTCTGACAAGAATCACAATAGAGGGTCCCAGAGAGAGCAGGGGAAAAATGTAGAACAAAATTCAAATTCACAAAAAAAAGACCAGATTTACTGGTTTGACAGAGACTGGAAGAACCCCCGAGACTATGACCCTTGGACACCCTGCTAAGTCATCGTTGAAGTCACTCCCAAAGTTCACCCTTCAGCCAAAGATTAGACAGGACTGTGAAACAAACAATTACACACGTGAAGAATGTGTTTCTTAGTTCAGTCAAGTATATGAAACCAAAAGGGCAACACCTGCCCAAAAGCAATCCTGAAAAGGCAGGAAGAGACAGGAAAAATGGACAGATGGAAACGGGGAAGTTGGGGGAGAGTGCTGACACATCTGGGGGATTGCAACTAACGTCACAAAACAATTTGTGTATAAATTGTTGAGTGAGAAACTAACTTGCTCTGTAAAGTGTCATCTAAAGCACAATTTAAAAAAAAAATTGACCATCTATTCAGTGCTAAACACTGTGCTAGACTAGAGGAACTCTTCAATTCCTAATGGAATTTATATGGAAAAAAAATATCACTGGATTTGGAATCAAATCACTACTCATTCTATTATAGTTCTTAATATATTGTACTGTTGTGTCGAGGTTAGACTGTTATCTTGGTTAGAAATTAAAATTTGAAGTTATCTGTAATAGCAGAATTGCCTTGGTGTGTCTACACAACATCTACAGAGTTTTCTTTGAGTAATTATGTTAAAATGTCATTAAATTTATGATTTAATCATAAGGAAAACAACAAAGCTACCATGAATGTTGTTCATTATTAGTGTCTTGCTTTGAGTGCACAGTAATGCTAGCTGTTATTTATTGAACTCTTACTATATGCCAAATAATTAGCATTTTATTATTCCCATTTCATAAGTGAGAAAACTGAGACTTAGAGAAGTTAAGCTGTTACCCAAGATCACACAGCTAAGACTGAGACTTGAAACATGATTACTCTGCCAGAAAGTCCGCCCTTACCCAATGTCTTATTTAGTGCTGATGCAGAGAGTTAGCATGAAATTAGCCTAATGTAGATTTTTGGAACAATAAAGAATATTCTCATCAAAGCCTTAATTGTTTAAATAATTCCAAAATTGTAACGTTGAAACAGATGGTATAAATCTGTGATAGAATTAATGCCTTCCTGTAATACTGGTAAATTTGTAATTAGAACAAAATCTAAATATATTGGTCGTAAATGAACCTTCAAAAGACCCACAATATGATTAGATTGTTTTTCTGTCCTAATGAAACCAGGGGATTAAAAGGCTGTCTTGCGGCATATTTGTGAGTTTTGTAATTTGTCATAAAAGATTCCATGTTTCTCTTCATGGTCTTAGTTTTGTTTGCTACAGGAGAAAAATGAAACTTTTCTTCACACTTACCCAAATAACACAGTTTAACTTCCACAAAGGGCAAAGCGTCCTGTATCATGGTAGTTAGCGTAAGAACAAATGGTAAGAAGATCAAGAAGAGAAATGGTTACCACCATTGCTTCAATTTAAATCAGTGTGGGAGGCTCTGTTTATCTACACAGTGCTAGAAGTTGAAGTACTAATGGGTTAACTCACAAAAATGTCTCATGTAGAAAATGGAAGCTAAAGCCCTTGACCTTTTTGTGAGAGTCACGCTGTTTCCTAGCAATCTTTACACCTAACCCTGAACTTACTTTTTAGTTTTTTGTTTTTTGTTTTTTTTTCTGGAGTTGATAGCATAACTGTAACAAAATACACAACATGGAAGTCTTAAGCAGTGTGTGCTTCTACCACAAACTGGAAAAGCAAAATGAATTGTGATTCCTTGGACCACGTATACCAACACATCCAAGTCTATTGTGTACCATCTCTTTTGGCAATTCTGGGCTTTTAAACTATCTTTACTCTTGTCTTCAGATTGGAACATTCTAAAGGGAGGTAATCTTGATGGTAATAGTCTTCTTGACAGATGACATATAACACAAAGGACTTCCAACACAAGCTGCCAAAGCCATGAATTAAAACTGTTTTTTTGCAACATACTGTCATGTCTTAAAATGGTTGTCTGCATGCCTTAGCTGAGACTGAGAAATTTGTGAGTTTAAATCTTACCAAAATCCTCACAATGGTATCATACTGCTTTGTAATAACTGCATATTGTGAAAGTAATAGTCTGCATGAAATAGCTGGTCAGCAAAACTAGATAGGCTTCTTCTCCTTCCAAACCAGCAAGAGAGATTGAATCTCTTGTTGTTTGCATCTCAGTGTTGTACATGGTCCCTATTTATACTAATTGGAGAACATTAATAAGACTAACAAGGGTTCATTGAGGTCATGTCTCCACCTCCCATTATCTTTGCTCATTGTTACTGCAAAGGTGGCTTTTGCTTGAATCGTGGGTTGCGTTAAAATGGATTGTGGCTGTTATAACTGGGGACACAAAACATTTATAATAGCAGACCAGAGTAAACCTGAGTTAGTAACTACATACAAAATAGTCTCAGGATAACTGTCATATAGTAAACTGAACTATCTACAAGATAAAGCCCTTGACTTCTTCATGGGGATCACCTCGTTTCCTAGCAATCTTTATACCCAAACTCATAGAAACATATCTGAGGACAACTAGTAGTGGTTTTTGATTATGTATTCTGTAGTTCTAACAAAAGAACAATTTCTTCTCTGATAACGTCATGACAAATTCTGAAAATACGGTCCCTTGATTTCTGCACCTATATCTTAAAACAAAGAAATGGTCTTGCAAATGTTTAAGGAATTTGCTTTGTTGTTATTAGCTGTCAAGGAGGTGAAGTTGGCCCCTGACTCATAAAGACCACAATAACAGATTTGTCCTGCACCATCCCCGTGATTGGTTGGAAATTGGACTATTACGATCCATAGAGCTTTCATTGGCTGATTCTTGGAAGTAAATTGCCAGTTCTTTCCTTCTAGTCCATCTTATTTTGGAAGTGCCACTGTAATCTGTTCAGCATCATAGCAAAACACAAAACTCCACTGACATGGGCGGAGGCTGTGCATGAAGACCCAAACACAGGATTCTGGCATGGAAGGCAAAAATTCTACCGCTGAACCACCAATGCTTCACAGAATTTGCTTAGCTGAGCAGAAAGACAATTATCAGCGCAGAGAATAACAACTAGAGTTCTTTTTTGTTTTGGTTTTTGTTATGGATGGTTGTTTCTTGTTTGGTTTGGTTTGGTTTAAATTCGTTTGGGGGTTATTTATAAATTACAGAGTTTTAAGCGTTGTTAGGCAGAAGATCAGTTGCAACAATAAAGCATTGTTTTCTTCAAGTCCAATCTTATTCTAAAGTTAATTCCAAACAGTTTCTATGAAGAACTAATGTTTGTCATTCTGCAATTCTATCTTGTGGGTGTTTAAGTTTAAAGATTATGAACATATCCTCTAAATATAAATTTGTGAAGATTTCACTTCTGAAAAAATCATTTCATGTCCACATCATCTGTTCTTGTGTTAGAAACAGAAAGCCAAGTTGAGTAAAAGAAGCAACTGTTGGAAATCAACAAATTATACTTGATTTCAGAATCAGAATTTTCTCAACTCAACAGACAAAATTCTGAGAAAATATTTATCACATATTGAAACACTCATTGGCATTTGGAATATGTCTTCAATTTTAAGCCAATTCACTAGTTTTAATATTAGTATGTTAACAGAAGCTATAAATCTAACAATATAGAGACTGAGAAATTTTTTTTTTTTTTTAATATTTTATTGTACTTCAGGTGAAGGCTTACAGAACA
>NW_004444110.1:4577999-4636467 GCF_000243295.1 Trichechus manatus latirostris
TCATTTCTTTTGTTTTTGTAGGTTTTGTTTTTGCTGAGACTTTATGATTTTCGTCTTTATGAGTTGGTTTGTTAACTTTCTTTGTGGTTACGATGAATTTTACCCTTATCTTTATAAGTTTGAAGCTGTCTACCCTTACTTGGTATAGCCTTGCCTTCCTAGAGACTGAGAAATTTTGAAATAATTTTTAGAGTTAAAGTAATACTTTTAACGTGAACTTTGAACAAATGTACCTAGATTTGGAATTCAAATATGTTGTTTTTAGTATAAAAATAGATTATTTAAAATGTTTTTAAAATTGAATTCAATAAAATCTGTCTTAAAATTTCTCCCATCACATATACTTTATTTTTCCTTTATGTTGAAAACTTCGTGAAGATTTATTACTCATCAGTAGAAATGTAACTTTATATTCTGGGCCTGGAATTCATTCTTATCTCTTGTCATGCTGTATAAGAAAATATCTCCTTAAAAGAAAAGAGTTTTTCTTTTCAGACTAGCCAAAAGGTTGATGTTTCAATCCCACCCAGAGGCTACTTGGGAGACAGGCCTGGAGATCTGCTTCTGAAAGGTCGGTGGCAATCTTGAAAACTCTACTGAGTAGTTGTACTTTGCACACAAGAGGTCACCATGAGTCAGAATCAACTGGATGGCAACTAACAACAGGCATTGCCTCCAGGGAGGAATGCAAACGTTGCTATTGTGCTACCATAGTCTTACCTGCAGTCTTAACAACAATGAATGCTAAAAGGATTCTATTCATTCTTGATATTCAGATACATTTATTTAGGTATATGTTCCAGTCATGAATCAAGTAGTCTCTCATGAACTTTTACATAGAAAATGGAAGGGATAGGAAAGAAAATGTTTCTTTCTCTGACTGCATAGCAGAGTGTACAATTTAATATTTTTCTTTTATAACTCCTTATTCTTGGTATTTTGCTGAATTTTCTTTTAATTATTTATGAAATCACATTTAATTTTATGCCTTTGTGCTTCCCCCAACCTACATATATGTCTTTCACCAGCACCTCTTCATACTAAGAAACCAAACATGTCCTTCATTTTAACTATAGGAAGAGATACGTTTCCAGTCAATGTTTATTTACTTATTTCTTTTTGCACAACAAACGGTTTCTTAAAAGCTATGATCACCTTCATATTTAGGATCAAGGTATTCTGGTTATTTAATTTTATATAATAAACTATCTTCAAACTTAGAAGTTTAACAATAATTTATTATCTCTCACAACTCTGACAGTTGACTGGGCTTAGCTGGGTAGTTCTAAGTAGAGGTCTCTCATGAGTTGTACTCACATGGAGCGTGGACTGGACACATTTGAAAGTTGTACTGCATTAGACATTCAAGTTGGCTACTTTCCTCAATTGTCTGGAGCAAGGCTGGGATAGCTGAAAGAGTTGAGGGGCTGGCCAGGTATCTTTCTTTCCAAATGGCCAGATGTGAGGTATATTTTGGAGGCATAATTGACAGGACTTGCCAATGGATTGGATGTGAGAATTAAAGTAAAACGAGAAAGAATAATAACTCCCAGGATTATAGTTTTTAGAATGGATTTAGCTATTTGCTAAAGTACAGCTGAATAGAGCTTTAAGGGTAAAAGCAGAAATTCAATTTTAGAAATAGAAGTTTGAGAACCTAGTCAGACATTAGAGTAAATATTTCAGGCATGTAATTAGGTACCTGAGACTGGACTGCAGGCATAAATTTGGGCATCTTCAACTTACAGATAGTTTCTAAAACCATGAGTCTAGGAGAGCACACCGTGGGATAGAATGTAGGGAGGAAAAGAAGAGATCTAGTACTAAGTCTGAAGGAACTGCCATGTTAGGGAGATGTCATGGATTGGATTATGTCCCCCCAAAAATGTGTGTATCTATTTGGCTGGGCTATGATTCCCAGTACTGTGTGGTTGTCTTCCATTTTGTGATTGTAATTTCGTGTTAAAGAGGATTAGGGTGGGATTGTAACACCCTTACTAAGGTCACATCCCTGATCCAATGTAAAGGGAGTTTCCCTGGGGTGTGGCCTGCAACACTTTTCATCTTACAAGAGATAAAAGGAAAGCGGAGAAAGCAGAGAGTTGGGGACCTCATACCACCAAGAAAGCAGTGCCGGGAGCAGAGTACGTCCTTTAGACCCGACGTTCCTGTGCTGAGATGTTAGCTGGAGCTGATGCCCTGAATTTGGACTTGTAACCTACTAGACTGTGAGAAAATAAATTTCTGTTTCTTGAAGCTCTCCACTTGTGGTATTTCTGTTATAGCAGCATAAGATAACTAAGACAGGAGAGGAGAGAATGCCAAAGGAGAAGAATAAACAGAGAGTGGAAGAAAGTGGTGTTACAAGATATGAGAGAGGACAGTGTTCCTGAAGGACAAAGTGGTGAATCCTGCAGAGTTCTATCAGGAGATCAAAAAACAGTACAGAAAGAGAAATGCATCCATTGGATTTGGCAACATACAAAGCAGTGATGACCTGTTCAGTAGTAAAGGAATCCAGATGGATTCCCACGTGGCTCAGACTCACTTTAATAACCCAACTAGAAACATAATCTAGCTGCCAAAACATAATTAATTAAGAAATCTTCAATTGCATTTATATAACAATATTAGAGGATATCTAATTTATAACTCAAAATGAATTTTTAAAATTCTAATTTCTCTGTTTCCACTTTCCCACACATAAAATTTTCCCCATTCTCTAAAGCACCGCATCAGTTGCTCACTTTCTTGTACCCTCTGACTCAGCTTTTTATCTTTTTACTAGATAAAGTTAAAACTCTTTGTATTTATGAATTCCTATGTGACTCAGACTCATTTTAATGACTCAACTAATATCAAGCTGTTAAAAAATAATTAATCAAAAAATCTTCAGTTGCATCTATATATGATTGATATTACATAACGGAGATAAAAAATAGTATGTCTGTAATACAGATGTGTACAGGTGTCAAGTTAACAAGGGGTGGACTGGGATGGTTAAGTTGTTGTTTGGCAGTTATGTAATGATTTAATTTGGTAGTTATGTAATGATGTGCTTATTTTCCATTTTGTGATATAATGTAATCACCTCCATGATGTGATCAGTCTATCAGTTGTAAGAGGAGTTTCCTCAGGCGTGTGGCCTACATCCAATATATACGAATGTTCTGTCAAAGCTCCCTAGCTTTTGCTCACCCTGGATCCTGCATGTGGCTCATCATCTTCTGACCTCTGGTTCTTGAGTCTTGAGCCAGTGGTCTGTTCTATTGCACGCTGATCTTGTGCTGCAACCTGTGAACCAGCAGCCTGACTGCTATTTGACCTGCCAATCTTGGCAGCCTCTACAACCACATGAGCCATTTCCTTGAAATAAATCCCTGTCTCTCTCTCTCTGTCTCTGACTCTCTGTCTCTCTCTCTCTCTATATATATATGTATGCTTCATTGGTGCTGTTTCTCTAGAGAACCCAGCCTAAGACATCGTACTATCACATATTTTGTATTTGCCTCTCAGCTTTTCATTCCATCACTAAGGAAAGTGGTACTCTTGCCACTCTAAGTTCAAGCTTTTTGTGACCAAAAGTTGAAAATGTAGGCTGAGAAAGATAAAACCAAAGAGGTGGAAAGACTACAGTATTCATGTTTTCTGGGTATTTCACAGCATTTATTATTGTAGAAAATGGAAAACATAGAATAGTTAAAAGTAAACTAAATAAATTAAAACAATGACCAGAAAAAAATCAAAAGGAGAGTAGTTATCTACAGATGACAGAGCTTTGCTACAAAATTCGAAGGATCTGTGCTGTGATTCACCAACAGGGGCCTGCCAAAGACTTCAAATAGCATCTCTATCTGCCACTGACACTTAAAGAACCATTGGATCAGCCAGATCATGTGGCCCAAGTGGCAGAGAGGCTTGCATGGCAGCCTGAACCTGTTGCAGAGCCTTCTTTTATTCTGAGTCCCACTCAAAGCTAGCAGCTTTTCAAGTCACCTGATAAATAGGCCAGAGCAACACTCTCAGATGAGGTATATGTTGCCTCCAAAATCCAAAGAGGCCCACCAGGCTTGTGCCTCCTTCTTAGTTGTGGGACGAGCCAGATGCTATAACTTATCCTTCACTTTAGAAGGAATATCTCAGCATGTCCAGCACCACTGGACACCTAGAAATTTCACTGAGCTGGAAGGTAACTGAATTTTTATCAGATAAATTTCCCACCCTCTAGCATACAAATGTTTTACCAATAAGTCCAAAGTCATTGACATTTCTTCCTTACTAGGTACAATCAGCATAATGTCATCAATGTAATGTACCAGTATGATGTCTTCTGGAAGGAAAAGGTGATCCAGTTCCCTGCAGACTAATGTATGACATAGGACTGGAGAGTTGATATACCTCTGAAATAGAATAGGGAAGGTGTATTGCTGGTCTTTCCAGCTGAAGGCAAACTACTTCTGGTATTTCTTTGAAACTGGATTCGAGAAAAAAGCATTGGTCAGATCAGTAGCTGCATACCAAGTACCAAGAGGTGTATTAATATGCTCAAGCAATGAAATCACATCTGGAACAGCAGCTGCAATTGGAGTCATCACCTGGTTAAGTTCACAATAATCCACTGTCATTCTCCAAGATACACCTGTTTTTTCACAGGCAAAATAGGGGAGGTGAACAGGCATGTGATGGGAATCACCACCCATGCATCCTTCAAGTTCTTGATGGTGGCAGTAATCTTTGCAGTCCCTCCAGGAATTCAGTATTGATTTTGGCCTGTCAGTTTGTCATAAGGTGGGGGCTTGAGTGTTGCTGTGTTGCTGGAAGCTTTGCCACCAGTATTCAAATACCAGGAGGGTCACCCATGGTGGAAAGGTTTCAGGGGAGCTTCCAGACTAAGACAGACTAGGAAGAAGGAACTGGTGGTCTATTTCTGAAAAAAATTAGCCAATAAAAACCTTATGAATAGCAGTGGAACATTGTCTAATAAAGTGCTGGAAGATGAGCCCCTCAGGTTGGAAGTTTCTCAAAAGATGACTGGGGAAGAGCGTCCTCCTCAAAGTAGAGTTGACCTTGATGACATAGATGCAGTCAAGCTATTGGGGCCTCCATTTGCTGATGTGTCTTGACTCAAAATGAGAAGAAACAGCTGCAAATATCCATTAGTAATCGGAACATGGAATGTACGAAGTATGAATCTAAGAAAATTGGAAATAGTGAAAAATGAAATGGAACTTGTAAGCGTTGCTATCCTAGGCGTTAGTGAGCTGAAATGGACTAGTATTGGCCATTTTGAATTGGATAATCATATGGTCTACTATGCCAATCAGCACCATTGAAATTACCGTTGCAGTTGAGTCAACTCTGACTCAGTGACCCTATAGGGCAGAGTAGAACTGTCCCATAGAGTTTCCAAGGGGCGCCTGGTGGATTCGAACTGCTGACCTTTTGGTTAGCAGCACTTAACTACTTTGCCACCAGGGTTTCCCTGTTTTAGTTAGATGTCTTAATTCAGTTAGGGGAGTTCCCATGGTCAAATTTTACTTACATAAAATAACAATCACAGCAGTCTTCAAGGATGCTGAGGTTCCCTTCTCAAATTTGTTCCCCACCTTTGTGGTAAAAGATGTGTCTTCTGGGCACTCCATGTGTGAGTCTGTGGATCTAACCTGATAAATCACTCTAGCATGCCAACAGCCCTAAGCTTTTGGACACCTTCTTCTACAGTATACCAAGGAAGCTCTGGTAGTTCCACTTGATTTAGTGTAGGCAACCATGTAATCTATGCTTCAGCAAACCAACCAAATAAACTATTAGATCCTTTCCTAACCTTTCAAGATGAAACACTGAGTAAAGAATTTGTGCTTAGTGGGTCCATATCAATAAACTCAGACTGATCCAACTTTATGTTCCTTGCACCATTATCCCAGGCCCTTAATAGCCATTCCCAAGTTTCTGTTTGTACATATTAGAAAAGTCAAGCTGTTCTTTTGGAGTGTAGCATACATCCCCCGGGTCACACTTTGTACTTTACCTTTTGGGGCTTGCTGGGACTTAAGTCTAATTATAGGTCTAGAAGCAAAAATGGATGGTGGGGATGTTTTCTGAGTAAATTCAGCAATGTCTTGTAAGGGATCTGCTTCAGGTGATGCCCCAGGCAGTGATTCAGATGCCTCCCCAGGCAATGAGTCTAGCACTGCCCCAGTCGATATATCAGACAAAGTTCCTCAGGCACAGCTGGGTTAATCTCATCAGATGGGGGTGGAAAGGGTAATTTTTTTTCCTGGGCAGAGTGGCTTAGCAAAGATGAAGTAATCTCTTCAGATGGGAGGGAGAAGGTTGATTCTTTCGGCATAAGTGGTTCAACAGTATTTAGGGGCTCAATCCCCCAGCTTCCTGATTATCTGTCCAAATGTCCTGTTCCCAAGTGTCAGGATCCCATTTCTTCCCAATCAGTGCCCTCACTTTAACTTCATACACTATTCAAGGTTGGGAATTCAATTATCATTGTAATTTAGCTACTCTTATGATTAGACTCTGGGTTTGGTTTTCAGCAATATCACCTCTGTTACTTCAGGAAATAAGGTACTCTTTCAGGTCACAAGTAGCAACTTTCAGGTCATTTATGTGGCCCTTGAGCTGTGACACTGAAGCTTTTATCTCATCTCTTTCTTTCACTACTTTGTCTAGCAAAAGTAGGACCAATCAACCAGCTTTCTTATACTTCTTATTCTGATAAAATTTTAGAAAGGTATCAAACATGCAATCACTCAGAGCCTCACCTCTTACTAATACTTGAACTATTGATGGTGATATTTCTATTGTCATCTCACATCATTTATTAGCAGTCCCCTCTTTACTACTGGAAGCAGAGTCATCAACATCTTTAAGACCGACCAGTCTTGAGAACCAATTTAGAAAACTCTTCCTTATAATTTTGTTTTTCTGGAACCTCTCCTGGTACAAAATGTCTTAGCTGGGTTCTCTAGAGAAGCAAAACTAGTGAAGTGTATATATGGATAGAGGGAGAGAAATTTATCTCAAGGAAATAGCTTACATGGCTGTAGTGTCATGGATTCAATCACATCCCCAAAAAACTTGGTTGTCATGAGTCCCAGTATTGTGTGGTTGTCTTCCATTTTGTGATTGTAATTTTACGTTGAAGAGGATCTGGGTGAGATTGTAACACGCTTACCCAGATCACATCCCTGATCCAATGTAAAGAGAGTTTCCCTGGGGTGAAGAGCTAAAAGGAAATGGAAGCAATCAAAGAGTTGGGGACCTCATACCACCAAGAAAGCAGTGCCAGGAGCAGAGCATGTCCTTTGGACCCAGGGTTCCTGCATGGAGAAGCTCCTAGTCCAGGGGAAGATTGATAACAATGACATTCTCTAGAGTCCACAGAGACAGAAAACCTTCCCTTGGAGCTGATGCTCTGACGTTGGACTTCTAGCTTACCAGACTGTGAAAAATAAATTTCTCTTTGTTAAAGCATTTCACCTGTGGTATTTCTGTTATAGTTGCACTAGGTTGGCAAGTCCCAGGTACACGAGTAAGACTTTATGCTGGAGGCATCTCCTGACTCACATAGCTTCAAGGGCTGATGAACCCAAGATTGGCAGGTTATACTGCAGGCTGCTGACTCATGGACTGAGGAGGCTGATGAATCCCAAGATCAGCAGGTAACACCGCAGGCCACAGGCTTAAGCCCCACAAACTGGAGGACAGATGATGTTGAGCTGGATGCAGAATCCGGAGCAAGCAACAGCTTTACCAGAACATCCAAATGTATTGGATTCAAACCACACCTCCAAGGAAACTCCCCTTATAACTGATTGGCTGATCACATCAGATCACATCATGAAAGTAATTACATTATATCACGAAATGGAGGATAACTATATCATTACATAACTGCCAGACTACATCATTATATAACTGTCAAACCACTGAGAATCATACCCCAGCCAAGTTGACACACAACCTTAACCATTACATTTGCAGAAGGAGAAAGATAGGAGAAGAAAAAGCTGTAAATATGTATAAGTTAATAAACATTGTTGCACGTCACATGTCAATAATCAAGGTTTACCATTCTCATGCGACCCAGCCAACAAGATACATCAGTGTTGAAGTAGCTTCAGAGATCTGGTTTGTTGACCAATTCAAGAAGAAAGGAGAGAGATACATAATCTTTTCTTAACTCATTCCAATGGAGAGCAAATAATAGATTATTGCAATGACACTTATACTATTAATGGTCCCAAGACTCTGAGTGAAAGCTTAAGCTATTTAAAAAGAAACTAAACATCAGTGGGGTAAACAATTCCTTGTCAGAAAAGCACAGCCAAAAAGTAAGGGCAGTATATTTAGAAGGGGTTGAATCAAACTAAGGCTTAGAAATACAACATTTGTAATATAGTCAAAACCTAAATCATTCTGGGATTCAGATTTTACTTTCAGGTATGTGCTCAAGAATGCTGAAATTTCCATAGGCAAAGAAAAGCCGTATCAACTTGGGGTATGTGTCAGTGTCATGAAATGAGATTTATCCATAGACTGCAGACTGCTATTCTCTGGGCACCAACTAATTTTAAAAAATAGTATCATATTCCTTGTTGTCAAATGGAGTAAGCTGTGGGTGATTATAGATTTAAACCCAAGTTGTATTAAATTTCCCTTTTCGATATGGCTTTAGAATTTTCATATTGACCAAACCACAGATCTACAATGTTTATAATTTGATTCTTCTCATTTTACAGATTAAAAAAGGCATATTAAAGATTAGCCACTTGAACAAGTAAAAGAGTTTACAAAACTGAAAAAAAAAACTATTACAAATATTTAGGTATTTTTTTTCTTAAAAAAATTATTTTGATTATTGAAAAAGAAATATCCAAGCACAGAAATCTTACATGCCTATTGCACTGGAAATAATCCTATGGGAAGTAAGAGAAGTCTGGATTTGTGATCCCTTCTCACTATTTTAAAGAATAAATGCAGAGAATTTTTAAAAATAAATGAAAGATATTTCATCAATCCATAAATGCAGAAGCTCTGCAATTCCTAAACAGGTTAAAAACAAAGAAATCAACAGGCAGGTACATTATAGTCAAACTGCTGATATTCAATTGACAAAAAATATTAAAAACAGAAATACTACTGTTTAAAAATGATATTAAATATTAATACTATTAACTGTATTTATAATTAATGACATTGAATATGATAAATCAAAAAAGAAATAATGATTTCAAAAGATCAATAATAAGGGTGATAACTGATTTTTAATGGACAATGTAAAAGCCTAAGAAAATAGAATATCATAGTTAAGTGCTGAAAGAAGGAAAAAAAAGAAAAAATTCCACCCTCAAATTCTAAAGGTAAAATAAAAATGTTTTCAGACAAAAAACAAAAATCTCAGGCAATTAATCATCACCAAACCTGCAACAGAAGAAATACTGAGGGAAGTTTTTCAGGCTGAAGGAAAACGAACCCAGAAGGAAACACGACAGTTCAAGATAGAAAAAAGAGTATTGAAAAAAGACTATTAAAAAAAGGAATTTTGTGGCCTATCAGATAAAATTCTTGTAAATTAAAGCAACTATAATATTTAACAAGATTGCTGGATATAGAGTCAACATATAAAAGTCAATTATAGTTTAATATATTAGCAACAAAATTCAAAAATAAGCATATTAAAATACTGTTTAGAACAGCATGAAATGCACTCAATTCCAAGAAATAAATTTAGCAAAATATGATCAAGATTTTTAAATTAAAAAGGACATAAAAATGCTGAGAGAACATAAAGGGCACCTAAATGAATAAAAAAATATACCATGCTCATGGAATAGAAAATTCAGTATTCTTAAAATATCATTTAACATATAATTAAACTATATTTTTACAATTTCAACCCTGAATCTAAAATTTACATGGAAATGAAAACACCCTAGAAGAGTCAAGAAAATCTTGAAAAGAAAATGTAAGATATGCAATGACAGATTTTAAAACTTACTATAGAGCTTAACTAATTAAGATAGAATATTATTGGAGGAAAGATAAATAGATCAACGGAACACAATAGAGTGTCCAGAAACAGACCAAAGCATATAAGGTCACCTGATTTACAATAAGTACACCAATGCAATTCCCTTAATAAGGGCATTCTTTTCAATAAATGATCCTGGAGCAATGAGATATATATATGGAAAAAGAAAATAAACCTTGAATCATATACAAAAAGTAACTTGAAATGTATCATAGACATAAACTTACAAGTAAATCTATTATAAAGAGTACAAAAAAAAAACAGCAATGAAAATATTAAAAAATAATAACTGGATTTTGTCAAAATTATAATATTCTATTCATCAAAAGACAAAAAGATACCACTAGTAAAGGGAAAAAAGGCATGCTGCAGGCTGGGAGAAGAAATATGTATATATTCTCGTATATACTATAATCTATATGATAATATACAGAATATGTGGCATATATGCATTTGTGTGTGTATGTAATTTTCAGACTATATAAAAAACTCTTGACAGTCAATACTAAAACGTTTTAAACATAGGCAAAAGATTTAAAGAGGCCCTCCATGAAAGAGGATATACAAATGATCAACATGTATATAAAAAGTACTTGAGATTATTATTCGTTGTTGAAATTGTGGTAGATAAAATGATACTCACCCTGCTCCCAAAAAAAATCCACATCTTAATCCTCAGAATTTGTGAGTATGTTTTCTTATATGGCAAAAGAGATTTTGCAGATGTGATTGAGTTAATGATTTTGAGATGAGATTATCCTGGATTACTATGGGTGTTCCCAATATACTTACACAGGACCTTCAATACAGAGACTCTTCCCTGGCTATGGTGAGATGTGACTGGTGAGATGTGACTATGGAAGAATAGACAGACTTCAAATCTTGCTAGCTGGCTTTGAAGATGGAGGAGGGTTGCCATGCACAAGTCAAAAATATGGTCTCCTCTAGAAGCTGGCAAGGGCAAGGAAATGGATTCTCCTCTAGAACTTCTAGAAAATAATGCAGTGAAACTGTGTCAGAAATCCTACCACAAGAACTAGGAGATAATTTTGCAGTGTTTTGAACCAATACTTTTGTGGTAATTTGTTAGAGAGGCGATAGAAAACTAATAAAAAATATAAATGCAAAATACAGTGAGATCCTATTACACAGCCACTGCAAAGACTAAACCCAAGTTTTGGCAAGAATGTGGAGCAAATAAAACTGTTCTATTGTTGACGTGTGTATAAAAATGGTGTTAGTACTGTGGAAAATAGATTGGCAGTGATCTCCTAAAATGAAAATATGCCTGAACTTATGAACTAGCAATTTTATTCTTGGATAAATATCCAGGAAAAATGAATAAATGTCCCAAAATAGACATGTGTATGATTGTTTGTATCAGTTGTTCATAATAGCAAAAACCAAGAGCAACTTGAATGCTCATTGTCATGCACTGAGTTATGTCTCCCAAAAAATGTGTGTATCAATTTGGCTGGGCCATGTGTACCAGTATTGTGTGGTTGTCCTCCATTTTGCGATTGTAATTTTATGTTAAAGAGGATTAGGGTGTAATTGTATAACACCCTGACTAAGGTCACATCCCTGATCCAATGTAAAGGGAGTTTCCCTAGGGTGTGGCCTGTACCACTTTTTATCTTTCAAGAGATAAAAGGAAAGGGAAGCAAGCAGAGAGTTGGGGACCTCATACCACCAAGAAAGCAGTGCCGGGAGCAGAGCACATCCTTTGTATCCAGGTTACTGCTCAGAGAAGCTCCTAGTCCTGGAGAAGACTGATAACAGGGACCTTCCTCCAGAGCCGATGGAGAGAGAAGGCCTTCCCCTGGAGATGACTCCCTGAATTTGGACTTCTAGCCTACTAGACTGTGAGAAAATAAATCTCTCTCTGTTAAAGCCATCCACTTGTGGTATTTCTTTTATACCAGCATTAATAAAAGAATGGATGAAAACTGAGCTATAGCCATTCAAGGGATACTAGACAGCAACTAAAAAGAATGAATTATTGATGTACACAATTGCTTATATCAGTCTCATAGACATTATACTGAGAGAAAGAAGCCAGACAATATTTATCATATACTATACAGTAAATTAAACTCTGGTGGCATAGTGGTTAAGAGTTTGGCTGCTAACCAAAAGGTTGGCAGTTCGAATCCACCAGGCGCTTCTTGGATACCCTATACGGCAGTTCTACTCTGTCGTACAGGGTCGCTATGAGCCGGAATCGACTCGGCAGCAACGTGGTTCAATTTTTTTGGTTTATATAATAAGTTATAATATAGTGGTTAATTCTAAGGTAGTTAATAGTCTGAAAAGGGGCACAGGGAGAATTATGGGGTCCATATATCTCGCTATTGGTGGAGGTTACATATCTATCTATCTAGCCAGCTAGCTAGCTAGCTAGTGCTGCTATAACAAAAATATCACAAGCGGATGGCTTTAACAATGAGAAATCCATTCTCTCACAGTCTTGGAGGCTAGAAGTCCTAATTCAGGGTGCCAGCTGCAAGGGAAGGCTTTCTCTCCCCGTCAACTCTGGGGAAAGGTCATTGTCATCAATCTTCCCGTCAAGGAGCTTTTCAGTGCAGGGACCCTGAGTCCAAAGGACACACTATTCTTTTGGTTCTTGCTTCTTGGTGGTATGAGATCCCCCTGTCTCGTTGCTCACTTCTCTCTTCTATATCTCAGAAGAGATTGACTCAAGATACCTAATCTTGGAAATTGAGTCTTGCATCACTAATATAACTGCCTCTAATCCTGCCTCACTAACAACATAGAGGTAGGATTTGCAACCCATAGGAAAATCACATCAGATGACAAAATGGTGGACAGTCACACAATACTGGGAATCATGGCCTAGCGAAGTTGACACACGTTTTTGGGGGACACGATTCAATCCACAACTCTCTCTCTCTCTGTCACTGTGTGGTGCAAACCCGGGTGGTCCAAACCCAGGCGCCCCGGTGGCACAAATGGTTTGCACTGGCCTACTAACTTCCAGAGTGGAGGTTAAAAACCACCCAGTGGCACCACAGAAGAAAGGCTAGGTTATCTGCTTCCGTAAAGATTACAGCCAAGAAAACCCTAGGAAGCAGTTCTACTCTGTAACACATGGGATCGCCATGAGTCAGAACTGACTTGATGGCAACAGGTTTGGATTTTTATTTTTATTTTTTTGGTATACACACACATATAAAAAATCTAAAGTTGAAAACCTAAGATCAGTGCACTTTATGCACTTGTATGCATTTTCTTCCTTGATAAAAAAATACAATTATACAATGTCCTGTGAGATTACAGTTTATGTAGAAATACAATGCATGACAACAACAGCACAAAGGGCAAGAGTCAGTACATGAAATCAAATCATTTTAAGATTCTTGTATGTTTCAGGAAGTGGTTAAAAATCCTAATTTAAAGACAATTATAATAAACTAGTGAGATATATTGTAGTATAGAGTTGCCACTAAGAGAATAATGCAAAATGTATTACTAAAAAGTTAATTGAGGAGAAAAATGGAATAGTTAAAAAAAAATACTTGATTAAAACAAAACAAGAAAGGAAGAATAAAGGAACAAAGAACAGACATAATATGAAAATAAATTATAAAATTAAAGACATGAACAAGATTATATCAATTATTACATTGAATGTAAAGGAACTAAATGATCCAACTAATATTAAGCACATTTGAATGATTAAAAACTCAAAGTAGATTAATGTTAGATAAAAACACATATTACAGGAAGACCACTGATAGCAAAAAAAGAAAAGAAATCACCTTTGTAAAGTTGAAAACTAGCACTTTATTATAGTGCTTTAACAGGAAAATGTTAAATGATATTCTCATAGACAAAGAACAGAGAATTAAACAAGAAGACACTGGAGTTGTGCTTGTAAAGGAGCATCCAAGTAGAAATGAAATTAAAGTTCTAGAAAGTGGTAATTGTAGCTAGGCATACATTAGAGTTCTATTTCTTAAAATAGTTTTGGAAGATAGCTCTGGCTTTCAGAATTGTTTTCATTGGCCTAACTTTTGAAATACTGCTTTATCAAAAATTAAATCTTCCTTTTAAGAATATGGAAAAAAAATACTATTCCTCATTTTACTTTGTATGTCTCTCTTGAATGGATGTTAAGTTTGTTGGAAATTATTTTAAGAGAGTTATATTTTGATACCATGAAGTAGGACCACATTCCTTGGCTATAGATTAGGGTCTACCTTGAAGGAAGGGATTATTCTTAATGTCAATCATCCATAGAAGTGGCAAGTGTTCAAATAAGCAATTGAAATATATAGTTCAGGTTAGGAGTCTAGCTCCAGGCCATAATTCATATGGGACCTTTTAGGACTGATCATAGGCAATTACAAGGCTTTGCCTGGTAGGTCTCATGGGGGAAACTTGCCTTTCTCACACCAGACGTGATGAACAGCCAGTACACAGCAGTCTTCTAGAGGGAATTGCAGACAAAGACTCAGTTCCGCTTTGGGCCAGCCATACTCATATGCATATTTGCATTCGTGGCCCAGGCACCTCCATTTGGAAATGTCCTTATTAGGGGGCCTTGGCTGAGACACTTCCCAGGTGCCTCTTCTCAGACTTTCTTACTGAAGGGCTTTAGCTAAGGCACCTTTCTCCATTCTGATTGAATACTTGACCAATCCTAGCCCTATCCTTTCTTCCTAACCCCAGTTCCCCCAGGTCCATAAAAAGACAAGAGCCTATTGATTGGGGCTTTTCAGTAGACACAATTTTCTCTGTCTGTGCTGCATGCCATCTGACCCTCACCCAGTGCCACTCTGCAGAAAAATGAAACATTGGGAATCCAGGGCCTCTTGCTTACACTATCACAGTAAGTAAATAATGCTTGACTCATTGTCCCAACTGCCTTGACACCTGGAAGCACAACATCAGGTCATACACACAAGATAAAGGAACATTCATTTCTCTCTCTGTAACTTTCTCTTGTGTCTAGAGAAGTGTCAGGTTCTACATGTCACATGAGACCTCTAACACATAAGGAAGCCTAGCGTCCTATAGGCTGGGCAGGATAGCACTCTAGAAATCAAGTTGAAATTTTTAAATCTTGATATTTAAGTTAATAATTTCGCTACATGCTGTGTCCTATGTTCATCTGGTTGTTGCTTGTAGTTCACTCCACTATTATTTAGTAATAACCTCCCCCCCCGACAAAAAAATCAAACCCACAGCCGTCAAGAGGATTTTGATTCAAGCCAACCTCATATTTTACAGAGTAGAACTTCTCCTGTTTTGACTGTAATCTTTATGGAAGCAGATTTCCAGGCCTTTCTTCTGAGACACCTGTGGGTAGGTTCAAACCACCAACCTTTCAGCTAGCAGTCAAGCGCTTAACTGTTTGTATCACTCAGGACATCCTTTAGCTATTTAGTAATAGTCCCCTTCTTTTCCCCCACCCCCAATTATTAGTCATGTATCCTCTGTGTTCCTGTTAGTACTGGAGGGAAGAAGCACAATGATGGCAGAGATAAGAGAGAGCCACATGGGAGCTGGGCTTTGGAAATCAAGAGCTGGATCTACAAGCTTCAAATTACGCTACTGACATGCACGATCTCTGTCCATGGGCAACCACTGAGGATCAGGTATTGATTTCACTAAGAAAACTACTGTTTTTCTCTGGTGAGTAGAAAAAGGCAATTTCAATTAAAGAGTGGAAGTTGGTGAATGATTCTATTTAGCCCAAATCAAAGTAGTATTTTTTAAGGAAATAAAGCTCTTCCTCTGAGCCACCTTGAGTAGGATATATGATTGCCGTAAGTATAAACAGGGAGAATAAAACTCAAAATACAGTGTGCCTGAAAGCATTTGGATTTGTTCGCTAACATTTTCAGGAAATAGCAGACACTGATTGAGAATGGATGGAAGTAGGATAACCAGACTGATTTAATTGTAAATAGTACTGACATATGTGCTGTGTGAAACTTAATTTTTGGTATTATGTTATTGGCTTAGAGAGAGCTGGAATGATTAGTTTTAGCTGGGGTGAGTTAATATAAAAATTAGACATTTCTTAAAAATTAGACATTCTGTATGATTACAGTCTCAAGACACAAAAATTTTAAAAAAGTTCAAAAAAACTGTACTTATACTCTATAAAATTAATAATATTGATTCACTAGCTAGCAGCTTTCTCTACAATCAGATGTAATTTGTTGAGTGTCTTTGCTGTCATGTGCAAAAATATGTCACCTACAAAATATATTAATTAATGTTTGTTTTAATAAATGCAAAATTTCACTTAAATACATTTTAAATTATAGGAAATTATTTATTTTCAAAGTGAAAAGCTAGAGGTCATTATAAGATGAGGGGATGTCTCCTGGAATAGTATATAGTCTTTTATAAAACATTTTAACCCTTGAGTTTAAAATGAGGGACATAAGATTCAAAAAAGCTATATTATTTATGAGAGATCGGAAAGTATAGAATCTGTATCTTACAACCCCAAACTTGTATTTTCAGAAGAAAAACAACTTTTGCAAAATAATAACAGATTGAAGGGTTAAAGCAAGAAGAAGAAAAGAAAACTAAAAAAAAAAAAAAAAAAAATTTGCTGTTGAGTTGATCTCATGTGTCTCAGAGTAGAAATGTGCTCCACAGGGTTTTCAATGGCTAATTTTTTAGAAGGAACCATTTCTTCTGAGTTCCTCTAGGTGGACTGGAACCTCTAATCTTAAGGTTAGCAGTTGAGGGCATTAAACTTACCGCCCAGGGACTCCTGAGTGTGCCATAATAAATAAGATGATCAGGGAAGCAATAGGACATGGAGATGTGTTGCAGTTCCTGTTGCTGTTGTTAGGTGCCCTTGAGTTGATTCCGACTCATAGTGACCCTATGTACAACAGAACAAAACACTGCCCAGTCCTGTGCCATCCTCACAATCCCTGCTATGCTTGAGCCCATTGTTGCAGCCACTGTGTCAATCCATTTGGTTGAGGGTCTTCCGCTTTTTCACTGACCCTGTATTTTACCAAGCCTGATGTTGTCCTCCAGGGACTGGTCCCTCCTGATAACATGTCCAAAGTATGGGAAATGAAGTCTCGCCATCCTCGCTTCTAAGAGCATTCTGATAGTATTTCTTCCAAGACAGATTTGTTCATTCTTTTGGCAGTCCCTGGTATATTCAATATTCTTCTCCAACACCACAATTCAAAGGCATTGGTTCGTCTCTGGTCTTTCTTATTCAACGTCCAGCTTTCACATGCATACTAGGCAATTGAAAACACCATAGTTTGAGTCAGGCACACCTTAGTCTTCAAGGTGACGTCTTTGCTTTTCAACACTTTAAACAGATTTTTTGCAGAAGATTTCCCAGTGCAGTCAGTCTTTTGATCTCTTGACTGCTGCTTCCGTGAGTGTTGATTGTGGATCCAAGTAAAATGAAATCCTTCACAACTTCAATTTTTTTCTCCATTTATCATGAGGTTGTTTATTGGTCCAGTTGTGAGGATTTTTGTTTCTTTATGTTGAGATGTAATCCATACTAAAGGCTGTGGTCTTTGATCTTCATCAGTAAGTGCTTCAAGTTCTCTTCACTTTCAGCAAGCAAGATTGTGTCTTCTGCATAACGCAGGTTGTTAATGAGCCTTCCTCCAATCCTGACCCCCTGTTCTTCACAGAGTCCAGCTTCTCAGATTATTTGCTCAGCATACAGATTAAATAGGTATGGTGAAAGGATACAAAGAGACACACACCTTTTCTGATTTTAAACCACGCAGTATCCCCTTGTTCTGTTAGAATGACTACCTCTTGATCTATGTACAGGTTCCTCATGAGCACAATTAAGTGTTGTGGACTTCCCATTCTTCGTAATGTTATCCATAATTTGTTACGATCCACACAGTCAAATGCCTTTGCATAGTCAATAAAACACAGGTAAACATCTCTCTAGTATTCCCTGCTTTCAGCCAAGATCCATCTGACATGAGCAATGATATCCCTGGTTCCACGTCCTCTTCTGAATATGGCTTGAATTTCCAGCAGTTCCCTGTGAATATACTGCTGCAACTGCTTTTGAATGATCTTCAGCAGAATTTTACTTTCATGTGATATTAATGATACTGTTCAGTAATTTCCACATTCGGTCGAATCACCTTTTTTGGGAATAGGCATAAATATGGATTTCTTCCAGTAGGTTGGCTGGGTAGCTGTTTCTACACTGCCCAAATATTAGTCCCTGTAACACACTTAAACTAGTTATTTTTTTTTTAAATAATTGAATTCAAAATATAAGAATTCTTTTTAAGAGCGCCGTCCTTGCTTAGGGCATATGCCAGCGTAACTTGCTTTTAATTGACATCATTGATAAAAATCCAAATTTACATGAAGAAAATTTAAAGTGGTCATCAATAAACTTTACTAAAAATATTATTAATGCTTTCAAAGGATTGATTTATATAGCTTTGTCTTATGTAAGATGAGTTGTGATTTACTACCTTTTAGATCTGCAAAAATTATATGTATGTAAGAACCAGTGTATTGGGAAAGGAAAGACACACACAAATGAAGTTTGCAGCGACTTTTCACATACCATTAAGTTTACACCAAACAATATGACGTATTTAGAGCATCTTTTACTAAATTATGGGTAATTAGCATAAAATTATTAGTCTTATAGTCAAAGGGACCTTAAAAAATCAACTAGCTAGGCCTTTATTATGAAGGTCTGAAAGTGTGGTGATATACTCAAGGTCCCACAGCTAGTTAGTTGAGGGATCAGTGAAGAAAGAGACATAGACCTCAAGTCTTCTTCCACTTAATCCAGGCCCTTAGAACATGGATAATCCAATAGTAGCCGAATTGTTGTTAGGAAGTTTTAGTTGGAGATATAATGAAAATTACTGCAAAAGTCTAAGGAATAGGCATCCCTGAGGTTTGTTTTGTGTGTGTGTATGTGTGTGTGTGTTTGGTTGAATGATTACAAGAAATCTTTTTATTTTTTTTTGTTCAAGAACATGATATTCAGGTGGTGCCTGTTTTAGATTCACATCCTTTATTCCTCTTTACATTGTTTCAACTCAATTCTGCTTCTTTTCATGCTTAAGCAGCTGACTTATCAAAATAGCTCAGTGCTGCACTGAAAAATTGCTAATGCACACATTAGTCATGGAGAAATAGTACTTTTATTGTTTCTAGGAATTAAACATCTTTTAAAACTGGAATTCTAGTTTTTACTGAATAAAAAATAAAATTTTTAGGAGTTTAAATGCATTTACACTACAATCTTGGGTGTTATACTATTTCTATAGACATTCTACTATGTTAATATATGGACTTTTTCCAGACAAAAATAATTTGATATATAGGAAATTTTATGAAACTAGAATATACAAATGCAAAAAGCCTTCAGTTATTTAAAATATTAGATACCTTTTATGAAAATTTGCCAAATCCCGTAAGTTGGATGTTAAAAGGATACTAAAAGTATCCCCTAGCTTTGTTTTGGCAGAGTATTTGCACACCATGTGGAACATTTCCTTTCAGCTACTTTTACTGACAACTCAGGGATTCATTTTCTGTCTCCAAAAGGAGTCACTTGGCTCTCCACTGGGTAGAGAGAAGGGGTTTCAGACGGGCTGGCTGATGGAGTCTCAGCTGCCCCTTTCTGCTGCCTCCATCTCCAAGTGTCACATGTCAGGGGCCTGAACATCTAATGCACCATTGTCCACAGTTATAAAACTGAAGGTCTGACCTTGTGAGGTAGCGGGGCATTTGAGCTTAAGGAACTGTGCTCTCACACACACAGCACACTCTTGTATGCCTGATGACCTTCAGGGAGGAGAAGGGGAAAGTGGGGCCAAACAAACCCCTCCTGAGTGCATTTTGTTACTTAATGATTTAGCACTGTAATACAAGTTCTTCAATACCCCAGAACGTAGCTAATAAACATCTTGGTTTAACTGGTTGGATGTAAGCCATTTTTCTAGTATCTGTAGAGTCATTTAACAATCTTCAAGACGGATCAAAACTAACCACTTTCTTTCATCACTCTAATTTTCTACCTAGCTTGCCTTCCACACCTAATCTCTGAAATGATAGCTGCAGGATTGTGACTTCTACCTTTTTAGGTGTGAAGTTAGCTGTTGAGATTATATATATATATATATATACAGATATATATATATATACTTCACTGGTTTTCCTACTCTGGAGAATCCAGCCTAAGACATTTGGTACAGAGAGTGGTTCTAGAGGAACAAAATTGTAAGGATGAGTTTTTTGAATTGGTTCTTAAGTCTGGCTAGTCTTAAAAGTGCTTATGACTCTGCCTCCAGTAGTAAAGAGGGCTCTGCTAATGCATGGTGTGAGGTGGCAATAGAAATACGCAAAATATCATCACCAATGAATCAATTACTTGTGAGAGACAAGGCTCTGGGTTATTACATATTTGATTCTTGCCTGCCATTTTGTCAGAATAAGAAGCATAGGGAGGCTCGTTGGTCGGGCCTGCTTTCACTAGACAAAGTGGTGAAATAAAGAGATGAGCTCAGGGCTTCAGAGTCACATGTCAAGCACCACATGAAAGACTTGAAAGTTGACACCTGTGCCCTGAAAGAAAGCCTTATTTCTTGTAATAACGGAGCTGATGTTGCCAAAAACCAAACCAAGAGTCTTACCTTAAGAGTGGCTGAATTAAAATGCCAACTGAACTGCCAACATCGAATAATGACTGAAGTTAAAGTGAAGGCATTTATTGGGAAGAAATGAGATCCTGAAACTTGGGATGGGGACATAGGGGCAGATAATCAGTAAGCTGGGACTTTGAACACGTAAATTCTGTTGATTCACTCCTGCCGACAGAACCAGCCCTCTTACTCCTATCTGAAGAGTTTGCTCTATCTTTGTATGCTAGCCACCCTCCCCAGTAAATCCACTATCCTTTCCACTCCCATCTGATGAGATTAACCCAGCTGTGCTTTGTCTGAGATATTGTCTGGGGCATTGCCTGAGGAAGATGCCTTTCAAGACATTGCTGAATGCCTACCAGGAGCCACCCCCACCATCCATTTTGGCTCCTAGACCTATAATTAAACTGAAGTCCCAGCAAGCCCCAACAGGTGAAGTTCGAAGTATGACCCAGGAAGAGGTACACTACACTTCAGAAGTACTGCTTGATTTTTCTATTAAATATACAAACAGAAATCTGGGGAATATGTTTGGGAACGGCTATTAAGGGTGTGGGATAATGGTGCAAGTAACATAAAGTTGGATCAATCTCAGTGTATTGATATGAGCCCACTAAGCACAGACTCTTCATTCAGTGTTTTGGCTCATAGTTTATTTGGTTAATTCACTGAAGTATGGATTAAAGAGTAGCCTACACTAAATCAAATTGAAATGCCAGACCTGCTTTGGTATATTGTAGAAGTAAGTATCCAAAGGCTTAGGGAAATTGGTATGTTATAATGGATTTATCAGGTTGGACCCACAGACCCACACATAGAGAGCCCAGAGGACTCACCTTTTAACACAATGGTGAGGAACAAATTTGTGAAGGGAGCCCCAGCATCCTTGAAGACTGCTGTGAGTGCTATTTTATGTAAATAAGATTTGACAGTGGGAACTACCTTGACTGAATTAAGACATCTAACTACAATGGGGTTGATTGGATCCCTTGGTGGTAGGGACTGAGTGGTGGCACTTAATTGACAAACACAAGGTATGTATGATTACCATAACGGACAGCAGAGTCAAAGCAGTAATCAGAATAGCCTGACTTATATGGACTTATGGGGTTGGCTACTTAGTTATGGTGTCCGTAGGAGTGAAATAGTTGGAAAATCTACTAAATATTTACTTCATCTTTACAAGAGGAAGAATTCTAGGTCAAGTGAACTGCAGTCCAATTTGAATGGCCAAAACACAGAGTTATGGCCCCTCAATCAATTCCCACACTTAAGCCAGTTTACAGGCCTGCTACCCTTTGAATGAAGGGGCGGCCGGGTTGCCTTGAGAAAGGAGCCTACTGCAATGCCAAAAATTTATACTGTTAATCTGTCTCTTAGCCTTCCCCAAAGGGATCTACAACCTTTTATGGGAGTGACTATTCATCGAGGAAAAGCAAAAAAAAAAACAAAAAAAAAAACACAGATTATTGGACACTGACTCAGAACTGACACTAATTCCAAGAGATCCAAAACATCACTGTGGCTCACCAATCAGAGTAGGGGTGTATGAAGGTCAAGTTATTAATGGAGTCTTAACTCAGGTCCACCTCACAGTGTATCCAGTGGGTCCCCAAACCCATTCCATAGTAATTTTCCCAGTTCCAGAATACATAATTGGAATAGACACACTCAACAACTGGCAGAACCTCCACACTGGATCTCTGACATGTGGAATAAGGCTATTATTGTAGGAAAAGCCAAGTAGAAGCCATTAGAACTTCCACTATGTAGGAAAATACTAAACAAAAAGCAAACTGCATTCCTGGAAGGATTTCAGAGATTAGTGCCACTATTAAGGACTTGAAGGATGCAGTGATTCCCATCACATCCTCATCCAACTGACCTATTTTGCCTGTGCAAAAAACAGGTGGATCTTGGAGAATGACAGTGCATTGTGGGAAACTTAAGCACATAGTGACTCTAATTGCAGCTGCTGTTCCAGACGTGGTTTCACTGCTTAAGCAAATTAATACATCTCCTAGTATCTGATATGCAGCTATTGATCAGGCCAATGCATTTTCTTGATTCTGATTTCAAAGGAAGCCCAGAAGCAGTTTGCCTCATCTGGCAAGGCTAACAATACACCTTCACTGTCTTACCTCAGAAGTACTTTAGCTCTCCAGCCCTATATCATAATTTAGTGCACAGAGACCTTGATTGACTTTACCTTCCACAATACATCACGTTGGTCCATGACATTGATGACATAATGTTTATTGGGTCTAGTAAGAAGAAGTATCAACGATTTTACACCGATCAGTAAAACATTTGTCTGCTAGATGGTGGGGAATTAATCTGACAAAAATTCAGTTACCTTCCAGCTCAGCAAAATTTCCAGGGGTCCAGTAGTGTGTGGCATGTCAAGATATTTCTTCTAAAGTAAATACAAGTTGTTATATCTACCCCCTCCCCACTACAACAAAAAAGGAGACTCATGTCTGGTGAGCCTCTTTGGATTTTGGAGGCAACACATCCCTCTTTTGGGTGTGCTACTCAAGCCTACTTATTAAGTGACTAGAAAAACTGCTAGTTTTGAGTACATCTCAGAACAAGAGAAAACTCTGCAACAGGTTCAGGCTGCCATGCAAGCCGCTCTGCCACTTGGGCCACATGATCTGGCTGATCCAATGGTTCTTGAAGTGTCAGTGGCAGATAGAGATGTTGTTTGGAGTATTTTTCAGGCCTCTATTGATAAATCGCAGAATAAACCGTTAGGATTTTGGAGCAAAGCTCTGTCATCCTCTGCAGATAACTATTCTTATGAGAAATAACATTTGGCTTGTTAATGGGCCTTAGAAGAGACTGAATATTTAGCCATGGGCCACCAAATCACTATGTGGCTGGAGCTGCCCATCATGAACTAGGTGCTGTCTGGCCCACAGAGTCATAAAGTCAGACATGCACAACAATACTTTGTTATTAAATAGAATTGGTATATATGAGACGGGGCTCAAGTAGGACCTTAAGGCACAAGAAAGTTACATGAGGAAGTGTCCTAAATGCCCACGATCCCCACTTCTGTCACATTACCTTCCTTCTCCCAGTCTGAATATTTGGCTTCATGGGGAGCTCCTTATGATCATTTGACTTAGGAAGAGAAAACTTGTGTCCGATTTACAGATGGTTTTGAATGATATACAGGCACCACATGGAAGTGGACAGTGGCAGAACTGCATTCCCTTTCTGGGACCTCTCTGAAGAACGGTAGTGAAGGGAAATCCACCTAGTGGGCAGACCTTCAAGCAGTGCTTGAAGGTGTTCATTGCACTTGGAAGGAGAGATATCCAGAGATGTGATTGTATGCTGATTCATGTGCTCTGACCAATGGTTTGGCTGGATGGTCAGGTTCTTGGAAGGAACGTGATTGGAAAATCAGTGACAAGGAAGTATGGGGAGGAGCCATGTGGATAGACCTCTCTGGATGGGACAAAGAAGTGAAGATATTCGTGTCTCATGTGAATGCTCACAAAAGGGTGAGCTCGGCAGAGGAGGATTTCAACAATCAAGTGAATAGGATGATGTGTTCTGTGGATACCAGTTAGCCGCGTTCGCCAGCCACTCCCGTCATTGCACAATGGGCTTATGAACAAAGTGGCCGTGATAGCAAGGATAGAGGCTATGCATGGCCTCAGCAACAAGAACTTCCACTTACCAAGGCTGACTTGGCTATAGCCACTGCTAAGTGCCTAATTTGCCAGCAGGAGAGACCAAAACTGAGACCCAATACGACACCATTCCTAGGAGCAATCAGCCAGCAACCTGGTGACTGGTCGATTACATTGGTCTGCATTCACCATAGAAAGGGCATTGTTTCATTCTTACTGAAATAGACACTGACTCTGGATACAGATTTGTTTTGCCTGTATGCAATGCTTCTGTCAAAACTACCATCTGTGGACTTACAGAATGCCTCATCCACCATCATGGTCTCCCACACAGCGTTGCATAGGATCATGGAACTCACTTCAAAGCAAATAAAGTGTGGCAATGGGCCCATGCTCATGGTTCACTGATCTTACCATGTTCCCCATCATCCTGAAGCAGCTGGCTTGATAGAATGGTGGAATGGCCTTCTAAAAACACAACTACAGCACCAGCTAGGGGGCAACACCTTGCAGGGTTGAGGTAATGCTCTCCAGGAAGCTGTATATGCCCTAAACCAGCATCAAATATATAGTTCTGTTTCTCCCATAGTCAGGTTCACTGGTTGAGGAATCAAGGGGTGGAAATGGGAGTGCATCCACACACTATTACCCCTAGTGACCGACTCACAAAAGTTTTGCTTCTTGTCTCTGCAACCCTATGTTCTATGGGTCTAGAGGTCTTAGTTGGAAAGGGAAGAATGCTTCCAGCTGGAGCACAAAACTAGAAGTTAAGAATGACTCCCGGCCACTTTGGGTTCCTCATGCCTCTGGATAAACAGGCAAAGAAGGGAGTTACCATATTGGCTTGTGTGATTGATCTTGATTACCATGGAGAAATTGGATAGATATTACATAATGGAGGTAAAGAAGAGTATGTATGGAATACATGAGATCCCATAGAACATCTCTTAGAGCTACCATGCCCTGTGATTAACATCATCGGAAAACTATAGCAACCCAATTCCAACATCACTAATAATGGTCCAGAACATTCAGGTAAGATGGTTTTGATCACCCCACCGGGCATAAAATCATGACCAGTTGAGGTGCTTGTTGAGGGCAAAGAGAATACAGAATGGGTTTTGGAAGAAGGTACTTCTAAATACCAGCTACGACTGCAAGACCAGTTGCAGAAATGAGGACTTTAATTGCTTTTAGTAGTTCTTCCTTGTTTTGTTTTATGTGTGTTTGTGCATATGTTGTTGTTATTGTTGGTAGGTGCTGTTGTTTTGGTTCCAACTCATAGGGGTTCCACGTACAGCAGAATGAAACACTGCCAAATCCTGCACCACCCTCATAATCGTTGCTTTGCTTCAGCCTATTGTTACAGCCACTGTGTCAATCCATCTCACTGAGGGTCTTCCTCTCTTTTGATGATCTTCTACTTTACCAAGCATAATGTCCCTCTCCAGGGAATGGTCCTTCCTGATAACATGTGCAAAGTATGTGAGATGAAGTTCCAAAATCCTCACTTCTTAGGAACATTCTGGGTGTACTTCTTCCAAGACAGATTTGTTTGTTCTTCTGGCAGTCCATGGTATATTCAATATTCTTCACTAACATCATAACTCAGAGGCATTAATTCTTCTTCAGTCTTCCTTATTCATTGCTCAGCTTTTGCATACGTATGAGGCTATTAAAATACCATGGCTTAAGTTAGACACACCTTAGTCTTCAAAGTGACATATTAGCTTTTTAACACTTTAAAGAAGTCTTTTGCAGAATTGCCCAGTGCAATATGTGATTTGATATTTTGACTGCTGCTTCCATGGGTGTTGATTGTGGATCCAAGTAAAATGAAAGCCTTAACAACTTTAATATTTTCTCTGTTTAATATGATGTTGCTTATTGATCCATTTGTGAGGATTTTTGTTTTCTTTATGTTGAGGTGTAATCCATACTGAAGGCTGTAGTCTTTGATTTTCATTAGTAAGCACTTCAAGTCCTCTTTGTTTTCAGCAAACAAGGTTGTATCACTGCATATTGAAGGATGTTAATGAGTCTTCCTCCAATCATAATATATATTTTTTATATAGCCTGGCTTCTCGAATTATTTGCTTAGCATACAGATTGGATAAATACAGTGAAAGGATACAACCCTGATGCACACCTTTACTCATTTTAAATCACACAATATCCCCCTATTCTGTTCCAGCTACTGCCTCTTTAACTAGGTACATGTTCTGCATGAGCACAATTATGTGTTTTGGAATTCCCATTCTTTGCAATGTTATCCATAATTTGTTATGATCCACATAGTTAAATGCCTTTGCATAGTCAATAAAACATAGGTAAAATTCTTTCTGATATTCTCTATTCTCAGTCAAGATCCATCCGACAGCATCAATGAAATCCCTTGTTCAGTGTCCTCTTCTGAATCTGGCTTGAATTTCTGGCAATTTCCTGTCAATGTACTGCTGCAACTGCTTTTAAATTATTTTTAGCAAAATTTTTATTTCGTGTTATATTAATGATATAGTTCAATAATTTCCTAATTGTGTTGGATCTACTTTCTTTGGAATGGGTACATATGTGTATCTCTTCCAATCGGTTGGCCTGATAGCTGTGTTCCAAATTGCTTGGCATAGACAAGTAAGCAACTCCAATGCTGCGTCTTTTTGTTGAAATATCTCAACTGGTATTCTGAAAATTCCTGGAGCCTTTCTTTTCACCAGTGCCTTAAATGTAGCCTGCACTTTTTCCTTCAGTACTTTCCTTCGGTTCTTGATCACATGCTACCTCCTGAAATGGTTGAAAGTTGACCAATTCTTTCTGGTACTGTGACTCTGTGTCTTCCTTATGTCTTTTTTTTAATACATCCTCTGACGATTAATATTTTGCCCTTAAGCAAAAACCAAACCCATTGCCGTTGAGTTGATTTCGACTCATAGCGACCTTACAGGACAGAGTAAAACTGCATCATTTCTTTCATTTACTTTAGCTGCTCTACATTCAAGAGCAAGTTTCAGAGTTACTCCTGACATCCATTTTGATCTTTTCTCTCTTTACTGTCTTTTTAATGACCTTTTGCTTTCTTTATGTTTTATGTCCTTGATGTCATTCTACAACTTGTCTGGTCTTTGATCATTAGCATTCAATGCATCAAATCTATTGTTAAGGTGGTATTTAAATTCAGATGGGATATACTCAAGGTGATATTTTAGCTCTCGTGGACTTGTTTTAATTTTCTTCAGCTTCACCTTGAACTTCTATATGAGCAATTGATGGGCTGTTCCACAGTTGGCACCTGGCCTTGTTCTGACTAATGATATTGAGCTTCTACATCATCTCTTTTCACAGATGTAGTCAATTGATTTCTGTGTATTCCATCTGGCAAGGGCCCTGTGTACAGTCACAGTTTATGTTGGTGTGAAAAAGGTATTTGCAATGAATAAGTAACTGGTCTTGCAAAATTCTATCATGTGATCTCTGGCATCATTTCTATTGCCAAGGCCTTATTTTCCAGCTACTGATCCTTCTTTGTTTTCAACTTTTGCATTCCAATCACTGGTAATTATCAATGCATCCTGATTGCATGTTTGATCAATTTCAGACAGCAAAAGTTGGTAAAAACCTTCCCTTTCTTCATCTTTGGCATTAGTAGTTGGGGTGTAAATTTGAACAATAGTCTTATTAACTGGTCTTCCTTGCAGGCTTATGAATATTACCCTATCACTGACAGCACTGTATTTCAGGACAGATCTTGAAATGTTCTTTTTGACAGTGAGTGTGATGCCATTCCCCTTCAATTTGTCATTCCCGGCATAGTAGTCCATATGATCATCCTATTCAAAATGGACAATGTCAGTCCATTTCTACTCACTAATCGTAGGATATTGATCTTTAGGCATTCCATTTCATTTTTGATGTTTTCCAATTTTCCTAGATTTATACTTCATACATTCCATGTTCCAATTATTAATTGATGTTTGCAGCTGTCCCTTCTCATTTTGAGTTGTGCCATACCAACAAATGAAGATCTCCAAAGTTTGACTCCATTCACATCATTAACTCCATTCACATCATTAAGGTCAACTCTACTTTGAAGAGGCAGCTCCTCCCCTGTCGTTTTTTGAGTGCCTTCCAACCTGAGGGGCACATCTTCTGGCACTATGTTGGACAATGTTCTGCTGCTATTCATAAGGTTTTCACCGGCCATTTTTTTCAGAAATGGACTACCAGGTCCTTCTTCCTCTTCTGTCTTATTCTAGAGGCTCCACTGAAACCTGTCCATCATGGGTGACCCTGCTAGTGTTTGAGATACCGGTGGCATAGCTTCCAGCATTATAGCAACATGCAAGCCACCACCATAGGAGAAACTGATGACTGATGGTGCATATATATATATATATATATATATATAAAACACAAATATTTTTGTTTCCTTACCTTCCTTATTCCATTTCTTATTATAAACGATATGATATAAATGGGGATCGTGTATTTTTGGTTGTACACATGTTAGTTGAATCATGTTAGGCACAAATATGACTTTATAATTGTCGTTATCTAGAGATTATCTACTGTTTAAGGAGATGCGTACAGGTGCTAAGTTGACAAGGGGTGGCCTGTGATGGTTAAGGTTATGTGTCAACTTGGCTAAGCATGTTTCTCATGATTTAGCAGATATTATTTAATCGTCCTCTATTTTGTGATCAGATGTGAGCAGCCAATTAGTTGAAGGGGAATTTCCTTGGAGGTGTGGCCTGTGTCCAATGTATATGGATGTTCTGGCAAAGCTTGCTCCCTCTGGACCTTGCATATGACTCGTCATCCCTTGATCTCCAGTTCTTGGGACGTGATCCAGCAGCCTGCCTTGAAACCTGAAGATTTTGGAATTCACCAACTCCCGCAGTCCCATGAGATAGCTGTCTGCTGCTTGACCTGTCGATTTTGGGTTCATCAGCCTCTGCAACCAAGTGAGTCAGGAGAAGCCTCCAGCCTGACATTTGACCCATGGATGGGGGACTTGCCAGCGTCCACAAGTGCATGAGCTATTTCCTTAAAATCTCTTTCTCTCTCTCTACATATATATGGGCTTCACTGGTTTTGCTCCTCTAAAGAACTCAGACTAAGATAAATAAGTATAGTAGCCTCCCAGTCTATTTTTTTCCCCTCAGGATGACTATACTGAAGAGGACAACTCACTGAGGAATTACAAGATTGAAACCAATACCCGTTTGCTTGCTGAGAGACTCAGTTAAAATTCCAATTTATAACATGCGTAAAACCAAGACTGTGCACTACAATGTGAAATACACATAGAAGCATGGCTTTGAACAAACTGATCTAGATTAAGTTATGAAGCCATGTTTATTGAGAGTCAGTAAACAAAGAAAGAACTTAATTTAGAAAGCATTTTTTTAAATTATTTTAATTGAACCTCTTTATATATAATTTTTTGAGTATTAAAATAACTAAAGAGGAATAATTATATTAGAAAAGCATCCTAGGCCACACAAAAAAGTAGAAAGTCATAATGATAATTCAACAATAACAAAGAATTTACTGTACTCTTTTGTAACAAAATAAGAATTCTTGGAAATAATTTTTTAAGACTTAGGCTGGTTTTGAGGATTACTAATTTCTGTCCAACTGTATGTGTGGCATGTCTATTGTACAGAGGACTTATTTCTTACTCTACAATAGGTTAAATATGCTTAAAATAATAATATAATTTAAAACACGACATCTTTTTAAACTTTAAAATACACAGAGATTTAAATCAAAGCATTACTGAAAAGATTTCTACATACACATTGTTTTGCTTTTGTTTAGTATATGTACTACACTCTTAGGCGATTTGCTTCTTTGTTAATTTCTGTCCTTGCTTTACTACACAAAGATTTCCTTACACTGTTATCACCCTTTCCATCCTTTTATGGACACTATTTCCATGACTATCTTGTGCTTTCACTTCCCCTAGTCTAAACACGTGTGATGATAGCTGTATTTCAGTATTACCTTGTACCCGTGAGCTTTCACCTCTGCGAGTAAAGGTTTCTGTTTTAGTAAAATAAGCACTTTTTTAATTCTTTATTTAGCCTCTCTTCAACTGTCTCCCTACCAGATATAGGCAAAGTAAGAATATTATTCTTGAGACATTTTATAGAATCTAGACTCCCAAATCCTGGTATACTGTGAGTCCCTTGTTTTAAAGACAGCCTGAGAAAGTGCACTAGGCTGGACTTGGAGGAGATGGGAATGCGATGACTAAGTCGCTGGATGCTATCTATGGGCAAGTTAGTTTCCTCATGTAAATTTTACATGCCTTGTATGTGTAAAATGAAGAAGAAGAAAAGATTGGCCCTAAAGCTTCTTCCAAATCTAAAACTTTGGACATCATTCATTCAACAAACATCTATTATGTCCACAGCATCATTCTGAGTTATCAACTTCAAAGATGAAAAATATATAGCCCTGTGGTCACTAGGTTTGAAGTATATTGTTTTTGTTAGGTGCCATTGAGTAGGTATTGATTCATAGTAACCCCATGAACGACAAAATGAAACACTTCCCAGTCCTGCACCTTCCTCACAATCATTGTTACGTCTGAGCCTATTGTTGCAGCCACTGTGTTTATCCATCTCATCGAGGGTTTTCCTCTTTTTTTTTTTACATCTAGATATATAAATATAGATATAGATATAGATGTGGATGTGGTTGTGGATGCAGATATAGATATACATGTAGATATAGATCTTGGTTTGCCTTCCTCCTGATAATTTTCTATTGAATATCCATTCTCCTTTTTTTTCCTTTATTAGTAGAGACATAATTTTATTCAGGGTTACAATGAACCCTGTTAAAATTACTTAAATTCCCAAAGCCCCCCCTTACTCCTAGGAATAGCTATATGACAGGATTCTGATGAATAAGATGTATGTTAGCATCAACCAGATGAATCTTCTTGAAGACATTTTTTTTTTTCATGTTAAAAAGTAACAGGTTCAGCTAGCAAATGTCACCACTTGGTATCTGCTGTCAGCCTGGAATGTGGAATTGATGTTTAGAGATAAAGAAATCATTCTTCACCCATGAACAGGGAGTTGGATAGAGCCTGGATCTCAATGGTCCTGGGCTGCCTACAATTGAGATTTCTTATTATGTGAGAAAAATGGACCCATATAGCTACCTTATAGTTTCCTTTCTGTTATTTTTCACTTATAGCAATCTTAACTCATACGTTTACTGTTATATTTGTCGAATACTTGTAGTTTATGCTCAGGGAACAAACATTTTAGGTATCAGTATGTTCTTTAGGAAACTTAAAACCTAAATATATAATCAAAAAAATTCATGCTCTCACTGTGTTAATAGATTTTTTATCTCTTTTGTGTTTCTTTGTTCTGTTAGTTGCATTTATATTATTCTTCATCATTTTGATTTCTTCAATATTCATTTTAGAATTTCTAATTATCTTACAAAAGAACTGAAATTGGAGAATTGCTATTTTATTTAAGTATATATCGAACACTATCTTTGCTTCCTAAGTAACACATGGCATTCTAATTTGTTATACTTTTTGGTTATCTATCTCATTCCTTTCTTTGGAGCAAGCCCGTGCAATGTTTCACTCTGTTATACATAAGGTCACCATGAGTAGAAGTCGACTTGTTGAAAATTAATAACAATTCCTTTTTTATTGTATTGATTTATTATTATACCTCTGTAAATCCATTTGTTTAATATCTCAATTTACTCTTCACCCTAATCAAAGAATTATTCATATAATTTGACTTATGTTTCATTATGCTTTCTTTTCAAGAATTGTAATAATTGGTTTTTTAAAAAAATAGTTTTCACCATTAACCTGTGTGCTTTATTCTAAAATGCCAACTACCAGAAGACCAAAAACCAAAACCAAACCCATTGCCATGGAGTTGATTTCAACTCATAGTGACCTTCTAGGTTTGGGTAGAATCGCCCCATAGGGTTTCCAAGAAGTGGCTAGTGGATTCAAACTGCCGACCTCTTGGTTAGCAGCTGTAGCTCTTAACCATTGCACCACCAGAGCTTAGTAACAGTTTTTGAGGGAGAAACAAAACAAGAAAGAAAGACCACATTAAATGTCTAGATCAATTAAAGCGTGCATCTTGTTTTAGGAAGATTAGAATGTGTCTCAGAATTGAAATACAATATTAATAGTGAAAGCATATTTCTAGATTTCAGATTTTTGGAACCCTCCCACTAACCACCAAGGAGGAACAATGGAAAACAGTATGGTCCAGGTGAATAATTGACTTTTATTTTCCTATAACACTATATTTTCCCTGTATAACTGCCACCTATGTTCTCATTGCCCTTTGAAATTATTTCCATGTGACTTTGATCATTTGCATACATTGATCTCATTTTCTAATTTAACAGTTTGGCCTATCCTTATTGTGGATGCTGTCTTTTAAGACAATAGACAAGCAGAATATACTTGAACATTCTCCACAGCCTATGTACTAAGCAAAAGATTCCTCTCCACCACCGATTCTGGCGTGTGGCACATAAGCTAATAAAGATCATTGTGATTTTCTATACTAGAAGTATTCCTTTAAAATTTTCATAAGAAAGACAGTAATCTAAGGTATGTGCCTCTAATAGCCTAGAAATTATGTCAAATATTGGGATATGTATCTTCATCTGAGACTTGTAATGAAATTCACTGAAACTTACTAGTATATTTCTAATATATAGCTATTGATACAGATCATGTTTAGTATGAATCAAGAATTTGGAAAACAAGTAGAAATTGTTTTATACTATGTACATATTAATTTAATTTTACAAATTTTATTAACTGCTATCTGTCAGGTGTTATGCTAAACTTTGTTGGTCAAAGGGTAAGTGAGAAAGATGAGATCCTTGTCCTCACAACACTTAATTTAGGCGGCATACATAAGTGAATATATTGTGATTGGTCTAATTCAGGAGTTGGCAAATTGCAGCCTGTGTGCCAAATCCTGTCTTTGTAAATATGTTTTATGGAAACACAGCCACGCCCTTTAGTTTACATATAGCCTATGGCTGCTTTCCCACTATAACGGCAACATTCACTAGGTAGGGCAGAGACCTTACGGACCAAAAAGACAAAAATATTTATCATCCGGCCCTTTACAGAAAAAAGTTTACTCATCTCTGGTCTAATTGATCAAATCAGTAATTAAATAACAAGAACAGGAAACCTAATTTATATTCAGATGTTTACAATGCAGTCTGCATGTGTGAAAGCAGTGGGAATTAATAGGTTTAATTAGTCACACCAGTTTGTACAGGAGCCTTCATTTGATGAAACCCTTGCTTCCTTAATTTGCTCATACACCTCTCCCAAATACACAACAAAGTCAACCTTGCAACCTATTATTTCTCTTCAGTAATTTTATGATACCCCCATTCAGATACACACAAAATACCATAATTGACATAATAACTTGCACTTATCAGTATATTAAGTATTCCACTGAAATATCCAAGATTAGTGTACCAGTAGAATAATTCATTCCTCTTGAAAGCCATTGTGGCTTTGAGGTCTTACATGTAAAGGTAAGAATACTTGAGGATCTATTCAAATATTTTTGGTTCTGTAGATTTGCTGATGCTTATGGAACCTTGTAGAGCTTTGTTGTAAAATATGATTGCCAGGAAATAATGAGTTTACTGAATAGATTCTAAATTCTCTCCTGGGGAAGTCTAAAGTCTAAAGCACATGCTTCTCCCTTCTCCTAGTAATTAGCTATTTAAACAGAACTGATAAACCCTTGAAAGTATTACATTAACTCCCTGTTTAACTTTAAAACAGCCTTTTTTTGGTTAGAAAGTGTACAGGCATTAGTCAATTATTCCCTTCATTTTCAAAGGAAGGTATGTCTCTAGCATTACTTAGTCTTCTTTTATGTCATATTTCTAGAGAAATAAACTCATGCAGTGAGGGCAGTGATGGTTCAGGGATCGAACTCATGCCTTCAATAGAGGAGACCTCAGTTCGATTCCTGGCCAATGCACTTCATGCGAAGCCACTACCTGTCGTCAGTAGAGGCCTTTGCATTGCTATAATACTAAAGAGGTTTTAGTGGAGCTTCCAGAGCAGGACAGACTAAGAAAGGCCTGGCGATCTAAATATCAGCCAATGAAAACCCTGTGATTCACAAACTCTCATGTTAATGGCACAGGACTTGGGAGCATTTTCAATCCCTTATGCATGGGGTGACCATGAGTCAGGGGCCAACTCCATAGCAGCTAACAACAACAACAAAACATATGCAATTTATGGAAAATGTACACAGGATTAAAAAATAGGTATAACTTTACTAAATAACAGGTGAAAAAATCTCTGCCAAAAAATTGATAGATTTATAATCGACTCCCTGCTCAGAAAGAAATATTTGATGAAATACTTCTGAATTATGGTTACTGCATAAATTAATAAATTTTCCACAAATGTTTTTGGATAGCTTAAAGTATATTACCTTTATGGTTATTTTCTCATTATTTAGAGTACTGGTATTATTTTATTATTTTAAAAATCTGTATTCTCTTTGTGCATAAGATCGTGTTTAAGAACGCTTTATAATTACCCTAGGCTACAAAGGCATCACAGAAACTTAGACGTAAGGGGATGGGGTGGCAAAAGACAAGAAAAGCTAACATTGACTGATTTCTAGGTAGACTCTCGGTCCCTAATCTGTGTTATTTCACATGATGAAGACAACTTACCTGTACCACACCCTCACTCTGCCATTTTACAGATGAGAAAAAAATTGAAAATTTAGGTTCAAAAATATTAAACACCAGTATCTGTAGCTAGTAAGTGGCAGAGCCAATGCTACAACTTGTCTAATTCCAAAACTCACACTCTTTCCTCCATAGCATAACTTCAGAGCAAATTAATGTAAACATTTTGAATGACTCTGTAGGCTTGTATTACATGAAAAATAATTTAGATTCATACATTTGAGTAAATACATGGATAATGTTCAAGCAAAAGATGAGTGACCGCCTAATAAGTATATTTTCAGGCACATTTTCCCCTGTGAATGAGGAGGATAGTGGAATAGTGAATCTTCAAGACCTCTGCCAATTATAAAGTTTCAGAAGCTAATTTTCAATAATTCAATAAGTGGAATTTTGATCAAAATTGGAAATATTTTGACTGTATAAATGTGTTGTGATGAATATGCATAATCAAATATATATCCCCTTTACCAATATGTGTCGATTATATCAAAAAAACCCAGAAAGAAGTCAGCACAATTTGACCAAGGCAAAGCCATAGAAGCTTCATAGATACATCCAAACACCCTGACGGACTGAGTTACTGGGGCTGAGGGCTGGGGACCATGGTCATGGGGGGTCATCTAGGTCAATCGGTATAACATAGTTCATAAAGAAAATGTTCTACTTCCTACCTTGGTGAGTAACATCTGGGATCTTAAAACCTTGCGAGCAGCTAAGTAAGATACGTCTACTGGTCCCATCCGGTCAGGAGCAAAGGAGAATGAAGAAGACCAGAGACACTTGGGAAATATTAGTCCAAAGGACTAATGGACCACAAGTACCACAGCCTCTACCAGCCCCAGCCCAGAACAACTAGATGGGTCCCGGCTACCACTGGCCCCTCTGACAGGGATCATAATAGAGGGTCCCAGACAGAGGAGGAGAAAAAGGTAGAACAAAACTCAAATTCACACAAAAAAAAAGACCAGACTTACTGGTCTGACAGAGACTAGAGGAACCCCCTAAACTATGGCCCCCGGACACCCTTCTAACTCAGAACTGAAACCATTCCCGAAGTTCACCCCTCAGCCAAAGATTAGACAAGTCTATAAAACAAACAATAACACACGTGAGGAACACGCTTCTTAGTTTAATCATGTATAGGAGACGAGATGGGCAAACCTGCCCAAAAGCAACGATGAGAAGGCAGGAAGGGACAAGAAAAATGAATGAATGGGAACAGGGAAACTGGGTTGGGGAAGGGGAGTGTTGACACATCGCAGGGATTGCAACCAATGTCACAAAACAATCTGTGTATAAATTGTTGAATGAGAAACTAATTTGCTCTGTAAGCTTTCACCTAAAGCACAATGAATAAATAAATTTTAGTAAAAAAAAATAAATAAATAAATAGCATTTTGTAACTTTCTTTTCCCAGAATTTATGAAGATAAGAAGCATAACAAAATTAACTCAGAGTATTGGTGGTGCAATTAACTTGCTTGGCTGCTAACTGAAAGGCTGGCAGTTTGAGTCCACCCAGAGGTGCCTTGAAAGAAAGGCCTGGCAATCTACTTTGGAAAAAAATCAAAATCCTATGAAGCACAGCTCTATTTTGACACACCAGGGATCTCCATGAGTCAGAATCTACTTGACAGCAATTGTTTTTTTGTGTCTAACTAATATTTGAAATTTAGGATTAGATACTAACATGCAGTCTCATCAGAAAGAATGCTAATTTAGTACGGATTTAGGCAATATACTGAAATACATCAATTCCCATATAAGTTGCCACTATAATTTTTAATTATATTTTATGACTTGAATTTAGTGATAATTTAGAAATCCAGTTGTGAAGTTAGCTTTCTTACTTTTCTTATTCTGTGATTTTCAGTGAAGAATAATATTATAAACATTAAAGCAGGATGTGAAATAAACAGTAAGGTATGTAAACCATTATTTCTTTTGGAAAATTATTATAAATAATGGTTTTGATTTCTTTTATTTAAAAAAACTATTTTAAATTGTTGTGGATGAAATTGTTTTAAGGAAATACTACTAGATTTCAACAAATGACTAACTTAAGAGAAAAATAGAACATATTTCACAAATTAAAACAAGTTATTTCAGTGGTGGTATAGCTGCTGTATTAATAAAATCATAGATGGAATTTCAATGGCAATGATTCTTTAATACATGATACTTGACATAATGTTTAAAAGAATAATATTGCGACATCCTCGTGTATTAGACTTTCAAAAAAGATGAGCATGTCCTTAAATAGATTGAATAAAATTTATATACCAAGGTTATGAAAATGTACTTAGCCCCAAAATTTTATCTATACAAAATGGGCACTGCATTTATTGAATGAATGAGAATGTAATAAGACATAACTGGGAAACAAAGAAAACAAGCTGAGACTGCCAAGCAGATGTAATACAGACTACAAGAAATGGATAGGAATCCAATTAGGGGGACAAAAATAAAGATTCATCTTTGTCTTGCTTTTAGGACACTGCATATCTTATCCACGTCTCTGTCTTCTGAAGGTTGAGGAGTGAGTCATTTTAAAAAAGCAAGCAAAACAACGGTAAAAAAACGCACACAAAAATAACAACCCTTTATCTCAACATTAAATAATGACTCTTTGGAGAGGCAGTCTGCTGTGGGCGCTGAACATCCCTTCACGTTCTTACTGGCTATTCCAAGGATGCAAAATTCCACCTGTTTTTTACCTGAACCATTCTTCAAGGTTGTGTTTTTGTGTGAGCAACCTTGAGAGATGAGGTACCATTTCTCCCTGAAAAAAGAGCAAGCGTGTTCCACCTTCCTCTAAAAAGCAGTAAATCTCCTGAGTTCGGAGCTCCTCTCCTATAGTGCAGTCCTCTGCACGTGCAGACATTTGTGGTACTTGGAGCTCATGGGGGAACTGGTGCAATCATGAAGCTCTGGCTAGTGTTTTTGAAGTAATGAAGTCCTTTGTGTCAGATTCAGGAAACTCCTGTATGAAACTCCATGCATGAAACTGTAATAAGCTGATTTGTTAGCTTGAAAGTAGGATACAATCTCAGACCCAGCACAGTTCTGAATGATGATGTCATTATCAAAATTAAGATATCTATATCTATATTTCTGGATCCTGGTGGTGCAATGGTTAAGAGCTCAGCTACTAACCAAAAGGTCAGCAGTTTGAATCCACCAGCTACTTCCTTGGAAACCCTATGGGGCAGTTCTACTCTGTCCTATAGGGTTGCTATGAGTTAAAATCGAATTGACGACAACAAGTTTTATACTTATATTTATATGTGGTGCAAATGATTAACATACTCAGTTGCTAATCTAAAGGTTGAAGGTTTGAGCCCACCTGGAAAAGCCTTAGAAGAGAAACCTGGTGATCTGCTTCCAAACAATCAGCCACTGAAAACTGTAGAAATGGGCAAAGGATATAAACACACACTTCACCAAAGAAGACATTCAGGCACCTAACAGACACATGAGGAAATGCTCTAGATCACTAGCCATTAGAGAAATGCAAATGAAATCTACAATGAGATACCATCTCACTCCTGACTTTACTGGAACAAATCAAAAAAACAGAAAATAACAAAAGTTGGAGAGGTTGCAGGGAGATGGGAACTCTAATGCACTGCTGGTGGGAATGAAAAATGATACAACCATTTTGGAAATCGATATGGCACTTCCTTAGAAAGCTAGTAATAGAAATACCATATGATCCAGCAATCCCACTCCTAGGAATATATCCTAGAAAAATAAGAGCAGTCACACGAACAGATACATGCACACCCATATTCATTGCAGCATTATTTACTCTTGCAAAACATGGAAACAACCTAAGTGTCCATCAGCAGAAAAATGGATAAACAAACTATGGTACATTTAAGCAATGAAATACTATGCAATGATAAAGAACAATCTTTGAAACATCTCACAACATGGATGAATTTGAAGGGCATTATGCTGCGTGAAGTAAATCAATCACAAAAGGACAAAACTGTATGAGACCACTATTATAAAAACCCGTGAAAAAGTTTACACAGAGAAAGAAACAATCTCTGATGGTTATGAGGGATGGGAGCATAGGGGAGGGAAAAACACTAGTTAGACAATACATAAGTAGTAACTTTGGTGAAGAATAAGACAGTACACAATACTGGGGAAGTCAGCACAACTTGACCAAGGCAAGGTCATGGAAGCTCCATAGACACTTTCAAACTCCCTAAGGGACCAAATTACTGGACTGAGGGCTGGGGACCATGGTATCCAGGGACATCTAGTTTAATTGGCATAATATAGTTTATAAAGAAAATGTTCTATATCCTACTTTGGTTGGTCGTGTCTGGGGGTCTTAAAAGTTTGTGAGTGGCCATCTAAGATACTCTACTGGTCCCCCTGTCTGGAGCAAGGGAGAATGAAGAAAACCAAAGACACAGGGAAAGATTAGTCCAAAGAGCTAATGGACCACGACTACCGCAGCCTCCACCAGACTGAGTCCAGTACAGCTAGATGGTGCCCAGCTACCACCACTGACTACTCTGACAGAGATCACAACAGAGGGCCCTGGACAGAGCTGGAGAAAAATGTAGAACAAAATTCTAACTCACAAAAAAGTCCAGACTTACTGGTCTGATAGAGACTGGAGAAATCCCAAGAGTATGGCCCCTGGACTCACTTTTAACTGAGTACTGAGGTCACTCCTGAGGTTCACCGTTCAGCCAAAGATTAAACAGGCCGATAAAACAAAATGAGACTAAATGGGCACACCAGCCCAGGGGAAAGGACAAGAAGGCAGGAAGCAACAGGAAAGCTGGTAATGAGGAACCCAAGGTCGAGAAGGGGAGAGTATTGACACATCGTAGGTCTGGCAACCAATGTCACAGAACAATAAGTGTATTAATTGTTTAATGAGAAACTAATTTGCTCTGTAATCCTTCATCTGAGGCACAATAAAAATAATAATAATAAAAAAAGAAAAGAAAAAATATTTGGAAAAAAAGAAAACTCTATGGAGCAAATTCTACTCTGACACACATGGGGTCATCGTAGTCAGAATGGATTTGACAGTAACTGGGGAAAAAAAGATATAGACATAGACAAAGAGATAGACATAGACAAAGAACACATATACATATACCTGGAGCCCTGGTGGTGCAGTGGCTAAGAGCTCAGGCTGCTAACCAAAAGTTCGGCAGTTTGAATCCACCAGCTGCTCCTTGGAAGCTTATGGGGCAGTTCTACTCTGTTCAGTAGGGTTCCTATGAGTCGTAATCCACTCAACAGCAATGGGTTTGTTTTTTTTAATACATGTGCATATGCATATACATCTATATATATAATGTGTGTACAATATAATTCTATAAATAGTTCCATATATAATTTCATAATTATATACATATAATTTCATACACACACACATATGTGTGTATTATGTATCCTACATCTCCTGTTTAAATTTTAGTTAACTCTCATAATGTAGTGTTAACGGTATACAGTCTTCTGCCATTTACATATCTGTCCCCTAGTTTTTTCAACTATACATTAAGAATACCATTGCTACCTGTTATGAATCGAATTCTGTCCCCCCAAAATATGTGTTGTAAATCCTAATCCTTATACTTGTGGATGTAATCCCATTTGGAAATAGATTTCTCTTTTTATGTTAATGAGGCCCTATCAGTATAGGCTGTATTTTAAGCCAATCACCTTTTGAGATATAAAAAGAGCAGATTAGGTACAGAGAAGGGTACACAAATGGAGAAAGATTTATGCCACATGGAGATCTCCAAGAAACCAAGGAAGAGAAGCTGAAAGACGAGGACCTTCCCCTAGAGCCAGTGCCCTGAATCCAGACTTCTAACCTTCTAAACTGTGAGACAATAAATTTCTGTCCATTAAAACCACCCACTTGTGGTATTTCTGGTATACAAACCAAGACAGTACCTAACTCATAAGGTTATTATGAGAATTAAATGGTATAATGAATGTAAAATTCTTAGATGAATGCTCTGGATTCAGTAATCTTTATTATTCCATTTTATGTTTTATTTTTATTACTGTCTTTTAGTATGCATCATTTTTGCAAAGATATTTCACTGAAAATAGGGTCTTTGATCCTTCCATAAGTATTGAAGAACATAGACTGGGGAAAATAATGCCATTATCAGGAGTCCTTGTGGCACAGTGGCTGGTCACTTGGCTGCTAACCGATAGGTCGGTGGTTTGAACCCACTAGCTGCTCCTCGGAAGAAAGATGTGGCAGTCTGCTTCCATAAGGATTACAGCCTTGGATACCCTATGGGTCAGTACTATAGAGCTGCTATCAGTCAGAATTGATTTAATGACAATGGGTTTGATTTAGTTTAATGCCATTATGAGGAGCAGCATCTATGTTTTTATATAAGTATGATCATTCAGTTTTTAAAACAAAATTTCACATTTGCTTTTAAAAGTATTTAGAAATCATTCTTTATTCCAAGTTGGCTGACTGCTCAAAAGATGGTACTCCTGTCTCTATAGCTTGATTGCTTTTGAGATTACTCAGACCTAGACTTTAAAGGCTTTCATAGTTTTGAAATGCATTTAAAAGACAACAGTGGCCTCTAGTGACAAAAAAACTAAAATAACAGGCTGGAGATCTCTAAACCTTTCAAAGGAAAATAAGCTTAAAAGATTTGCTGAGAATTTTAGTCCAATTGAAGAGGGACCGATACAGGCTTTCACAGAAACCACAATCAATCCATCAGTCATTTCTCTCTCTATTCCCAAAAAGTGACTTCACACTTTTGTTGTTGTCCAGTTGATTCCAACTCATGGTGACCCCATGTGACAGAGCAGAAATGCCCTATAGGCAGGGGCAATCTAACCAGTAAGCAAGGTACGCACGGGCTTACTTGTGCTTATTTAGGAATCCTTAGTGCACAACTGCACATGGGTGTTACCGCATCCTTTATTTCTTCCTTCTTTCTCATATTAGTTAAGGAGACATGAGAGGTCTAATTCTCAGTGAACAGATGTGTGAAGTCTGACTTCCAAACATTTAATCCAACCATTTTATGACCCTTGACTTTAATTGTCAACTATTTTGAAGCAATTTGGGAATCTACTCTACCCTCAGAATTTAAATAAATAAATATTTTTTATAAAGGGGAGATGATTCTTACGTAAGGAAGAAATGGAACCTCTCACAATTTGAAGAAATAATACTTATAATGCTGCAATAGAAAATTGAAATAATTTTCTAAGAAACTATCACAGAACATCATCATAAAAATTAGTATGAATCAATAGACAAATGAGTTTAGACAAATGTAGTACTTCCTTCTGAAGAATGTAAAACCTGAAAAGCAATTCTGTAGAGCAATGATCAGCCTATGAGCAAATAAGTGTCAGTTAATACATACAGTAATGCAGCAAGAATTTAGTAATATACCAAAGACCATTTGATAAGAACGTTGAGGAAATAGTAATTCTATATTATTGTCTTCAGGATAAAGTTCAAGGATATCGTTGTGTCTGAATCACCGGAGAAATCTTCATGGACCAGAAAAGATTTCTGGAGATATTTTTAAAATAATCATTATGTCGGTTTTAAAGCCAGCGAGATACACAAAATGGTTAGTCGTAGCAGTTGGGAGATAGACTCTGGACCCAGACTACTTAGTTTTGAATTCTTGCTTTGCCACTTAGTAGTTTTGTGGTTTTATCTTTATTGCCTCAGATACTTCATCTGTAAAATGAGGATAGAAATCATGGAGTTTTGTTGTTGTTAGTTGGCTCCAACTCATGGTAACTCCATGAACAACAGAACAAAACTTCTCCTGGTCCTGTGCCCTCACCACGCTCAAGTTCACTAGTGCAGCCACCGTGTACCTTCAGTGCCTTCCAACCTAGGAGGCTAACCTTCTAGCACTATATCGGGCAATGTTTTGTTGTGATCAATAGGGTTTCTACTGGCTAATTCTCAGAAATACATCTCCAGGCCTTTCTCTTAGCCTGTCTTAATCTGAATCCACTGAAACCTGTCCACCATAGGTGACCTTGCGGGTATTTGAAATACCGTGGCATAGCTTCGAGCATTACAGGAACAATCAAGCTACCACAGTATAACGCACTGACAAAAGGGCAGTGGAATAGTTTTACTGAGGATTAAATGAGTCTGTATAAGAATCAGCCAAAATAAATATTAACTATGAACATGATTATGATAGAGGATATTACTGAGAAGAAAGCAAAAGAACATATATCCACAATTTTTTTTGAGGCAGAAAATAACTAAACTAAATGATAAATCTGCCTCATACATAATTTTTCTTTTCCTTCTATTTGTTCCAAAATTTATTTTCCACTCACCATTCTCTCAGAAGGAGCCCTGGTGGTGCAGTGGTTAAAGCGATCGACTGCTAACCGAAAGGGCGGTGCTTTGAAATCGCCAGTGGCTCCGCGGGAGAAAGATACGGCAGTCTGCTTCCGTAGATATTTACAGCCTTGGAAACCCTATGGGTTAGCTATGAGTTGGAATTGACCCTACAGCAATGGGTTTTATTCTCTCAAAAATGAATGTTTTTATCCACACAATAGAGTATTATTCAATGATAAAAAGAAATGAGCTATCAAGCTACGAAAAGGCACGGAGGAACCTCAGATGCATATTGCTAAGTGAAAGAAGCCAGTCTGAAAAAGTTACATACTGTATGATTCCAACTATATGACATTCTAGAAAAGGCAGAACTATAGAGACAATAAAAACATTAGTGGTTGCCAGGGTTCACAAAGAGGAGGGAGGGATGAGTAGGTAGAACACTGGGTATTTTTAGGGTAGTGAAACTGTTCTATATGATACTATAATGGTGGATACATGACATTACACATTTGTTAAAATCCCTGAGACTGCACAACACAAAGAGTGACCCTTAATGTAAACTATGAACTTTAGTTAATCGTAATATATTAATATTATTTCATCAGTTGTAACAAATGCAGTGCATTAATGCCAGATGTTAATCATAGAAGAAATAGTGTGCCGGGGAAAGAGGGGGAATATGGGAACGCTGTACTTTCAGCACAATTTTTCTGTAAACCTAAAACTGCTTTAAAAAATAAAGTCTATTGAAAAACAAAAAAATACAGGACACACAATAAATGAATTCTTCCATTTTTTGTCAATTCTTAATTTTTGAGAGCGATAAAATTATGAAATTGACTGAATCTACCCTCTATTGAGACCTGAGAGGTTTATATAGGCTGAACTTCATTTTGATAATCTAAAAAACACTTTTTAGATACATTCTGGAGCCTTGGTGACACAGTGGTTAAAAGCTCGGTTGTTAGCCCAAACGTTAGCAGTTCAAATCCACCAGCCGCTCCTTGGAAATCCCATGAGGCGGTTCTACCTTGTCCTATTGGGTCACTATGAGTCAGAATCAACTGATGGCAACAGGTTTTTTTTTGGTTTTGGGTTTTTTTTTTTTTTTTGGTTATGCGCACATTCTACAGGCCAAACACTGTTCTAGGAGCCATAAATGCAGTGCTAAAATTATCAATCTTAACCCAAGGGACACAGTCAAATAGATAACTAAAAGATTAAAATGGAATATGTTGGTGCTGTAGTCATCCATCCCCTGAAGTATCTGAACACACAGCCTGCTGGGCCCCACTCCCAGAATTTCGGGATCTGTAGGTCTGAAGTGAGACGTGAGATTTTGGATTACTAACAAGTTCACAAATAATGCTAATTCTGCAAAGGGGAAACATTTTGTGAACAACTGGCTTAGCAAGGATGTTTTAGGATGGACCCCTAACCTGGAGGAAAAGTTACGGAAGCACTCCCAGAAGACTGAGGCCTAAACACTGAATCTTGAAGAATAGTGAACAAAGCCAGGCGAAGCTAGAGCAATTTTACTGTTACGGGAGTCGTGTTGATATAGCTGAACTTTAATAGCCTACTAATCCAGGCCAAACCATTGAACCGGGGATTTTATTCACTTAACAAAATAGCATTTAACCTTTTGTGAAAACTGTAGTTTCAATGAGATTGAAAGAATGCGTTATAGACTTAAATAGAAATCTGATCTCATAAGCTTTCACTAAGCTAGGGTTTTTGTTCTCAAAGAAAATTTAATACTCAGCTTTTTTTGACAGTTGTAGTCTCAAAGGGGTTAACAGAAAGGATTTTAACAAGACACTTAAATAGAAATTTAACCTTAAAAGGGGGCTTTTATGTCTCTAAACAGTAATTTGCTATGATTCTTTAAACTAAAACAGTACTCAACATAGTATTATTAATAAATTAATGAAGTCAACCATTCTTCTACATGTTTGAGCAGTACAATGACTAGCACATGTTCAAGCCTCCAAGGCAAAATAAATGGGAACTAATCCAAAAGCAACTTTGCGAGATATCCAAGAACCAGAAGTGACTAAGAGGAGTATCAAGATTGACAAATACATTTGTTAAATTTCTTAAATAAATTAAGACCATCTGGAGAGATTTTTCTGAAGATCCCCCAGCAGCAACAGCAACTACTTATTGGTTTTAAAGGTAGAGAGAGGAAATAAGAAAGAAAATGTGCTTGTATCTGGAGAGTCTACTCAGGATAGAAAATCATGGGAGATAAATTCAAACACTTCATTTTAGTCAACAGTACTTTTCTATCCATCCTTCGAGGTCGAATTTATGTCTTACCTCCTCCAAGAAATCTGTAATTTCTTAACTTAGAATTGAAGAGTTTATGCAGTAGATGCATATAATTTACTCAACAATATTTATTGTGAATTTCGTCGGACATGGGACTGTTTTGTGTGCTTAAATGTATCAAAGAACAGAACAGACAAAATCCTTTCTCTCCAGGAGCTTCCATGCATTTTTCTGGGGGGGGGGATAAAACAATAAATGATGAACATAATAAGTAAATTACATAATCTAAAAAATAATAAGTGTAGAAAAAATAGAATAGGGTGTAGAACACCAGGAATATAGGGTATGGTGAGGGGAGCATGTGGGATGGACAAGCAATCAGGCTCAAAGCTATTGTGCTTTAATGTTCTAATAATTTATCTAAAATATTTCATTCAGAAATGAATGACTGAATGGATACAAATATTATATTCCATTCCTGGTGCATGTCTGACTCTTTCCTAATTTTGCTCCTTTAAATGTATCTTTGCCCTTATCTAAATTTCTCTCTGCCCTTACATAAGTGTCTGCTTAATAAAATCATTAATTTGCTTCTTTAAATCCAACTTAAGACATGAAGTCTATACTAATTATCCTAGCAGGTAGTAAACCCTTTCTTCTTTGAACTTCATGGTCTATACCAGTGGTTTTCAAAATTTTGCTCACATACCTATCCTAAGTTGAAATGTTTCCAAAGGATGCAATTTCATACTGTACATTGCACTTGGGATTTTAATTTATTTTTTATTAAAACCTTGGAAGTGCATATTTGATCATTAAATTTGTGGAAAATGATTGCTACATAACCTAATTGGCAAAGTTTCTTCTCATTTTCAAACTAATCAGCCAAATTAGAGTTACGATTTCTTTTTTGGTTCAACCCACATAGACACTTTAGCATGCTCCCCTTCCCTCAACATTCTCTTCAAAATTCTTGTTTGCAGGATAGAAACCAGAGGTCCTGGTTGTAAGTTTGCCACCAAGATAAGGTAAGTTCATGCCCCATTCAATATTACTAGCTCAGGATACACTGTCCTGCTGTTTGTGTTTTCTGTCTGAGGAAAAGTGCCCTGGTAAAAGTCTAGGTAGATAAATGGTATGTTTTCATTACACAAAGAAGAGATGCTTTTTTTTAAAGGGATCATGGGGGAAAAGAAAGGCAGATAGTAGGCAAGTTATCAGGTATCCGTACATTTTAGAAAGGATGCAGATGGAAAATGGAAAAATGTATACTTGCTCAGGTACTCCCTGGAATATCGTTGTATAAGCCCAGAGACGCCACAACATCAAGACCATGTATTCATACTATTCCTAGTAAATGACAATCAAATAGATCATCCAAGCCACTTTCGAGGGTAAAAGGGGACAGTATTAATAATTACACCAGGAAAACTAGAATAAACCAGGACTGTCTCAGGCAAACTAAGACTTATGGTCACCCTATAGCAGGAATTTTGTGAACACTCTCTTTAATGGTAGCTCTATAAATGTATGTATTTTCTCTCTTTAACTAGATTCTAAACTCCTGAGGCTTTGTATTCCTACCAGTGTATAATAAAATGTCTTAGTAATAGCAAAGTGGTAGCTTTCTAATATTTTATGCTTTTCAGATAATATGAGGCATCATCTCATTTAAAATACCTAAATAATGCTTAAAGATCTATAGCTGGGAATTCCAGGTGCCATGGCAGGATACATATTTAGGGTTTTAGGGCTATCTTTCTTGTTCCTCAAATGGTACTGTGAAAACAGTCCTTCCTTTGGCACTGCTTCTGTGACAATAAGTTTGTTTGATTTTTGTCCCAAATCATTAAATCCCTGCAGGTTCCCTGGGATAATGGGATGGAACATAGACTAGCAAGTAAGCTCTGATGACCATAACAGTTCAGTTTGTTAAAAATGCTGGAGCACATGTGGGAACATCCTGGCAAACAAAAGAAATTGGAGCAATAATCATTCACCATACTAAATTAGGTCCCGAGATGGCACAAATGGTTTGCTCTTGACTACTAACCAAAAGGGTGGCAGTTCGAACTCACCCAGAGACATCACAGAAGAAAGGCCTGGAGACCTACTTTTGTGAGATTTTAGCTAAGAAAACCTGTTGAGCAAAATTCTGCTCTGAAGCACATGGGGTAGCCATGCATCAGAATCAACTCAACAACAAGGATTTGTTTTTCATTTTTTAAGTGTTATACTAAGTCGTCCTTTTTATGCACAAGTAAGTAATAGAATCATGTCAGCTCACAGATTCACTTGATGGCTATTTCATCAAGTGAACAGTTTGCTAATTTTTTGTCTTTTTTAAATACTTAGTTTTAATGGACGTATTTTTATTTTGTATATATGTGTAAGAATTTTCACAGATGTATAATTTGTCTTTGTGTCTACTGTTCAACCAATGAGAAAGAGGTCTTTATATTCATAAGGAACATATGATTTTGTAAGTTATAAAATGGCAATGGACAATACATTTATAACATTACTGTATAAGCAAGAATATTACATATTTGTAAATACGTAATGACATATTAATGAAGAGTATTGATGATTTTTATTAATTTTATCTGTAAATGCTATTCATAAGCAAAAATATATTCCAGTATAATAATTAAAAGAATATATTCAAATTTATTCTTGAAAATATTATTGAATGTGTTCTTGAATATATTATGTTTTAATTTTGCATATAAAGAACTCCTATAAATATATAAGTTCTTGAAAAATATGTTTATAAAGACTATATTAATGAGAATTCTTCATATTTAGAAAATATTTTTTATATTTAAACCAAAAAAAAAAAAACCCACTCCCAAATCATAGCAACCCTATAGGACAGAGTAGAACTGCCCCACAGAGTTTCCAAGAGGTAGTTGGTAGATTCGAACTGCTGGCCTTTGGTTTAGAAGCCGAGCTCTTAACCACTGGCCAAGGGGGCTCCTATTTTATGTTTACTTATGTATATTTATAAAATATATATACTCATAAGATTATCTACAAAAGAATATGTCTGTGAGTATAATCTTGAAAAGCATTATTGTGAATATGTTATTCAATGTACTCTTACACAATCTTCCAAAAGCTAGATCTCTGAAAGTCAACTCAAAAATGACATATTCAAAAACTGTAATCTTCTTTTGGAAATATTCTTCTTTTATTGATAATAAATTTTTTTATCGTATAAACATATAAATAAAATATTTGCCAACTCAACATTTTTCACGTGTACAATTCAGGGAGACCAGTTACATCAATCATGTTGTGCAACTATCAGCAGTATCAATTGTCAAATTTTTAATCATCGTAAACAGAAAATCACTGCTTCCTGAACTGTGATTCCCCTTTCCCCCACCCTCCTGCCAATGTTAATCACTCTTAAACTCTTATCTCTATACATCTGCTCCCATAAAGTCTGAGGCTAAGAAAACACTATGGGGCAGTTCTACTCTGTCACATGGGGTTGCTATGAGTGGAAAATGACACAATCTTGTTTTATTTTGTTACTCTGAGATGATTACTCCTTTGCATTTTTTCGTGATTTCATACAATGATTAGTCTACCATTTTATAAGAGGTTTCCATGAATGTATACAATGTATGTCTGGAATACAAAAGTTATCAAAAGAATATCCTCAAAAAAACTTGGGACACCAGTTCCTTCCTTCCACTGCGCAAGTCTATGCTCTATCATAGCAAATAGAGCCACTCCTTGTACCTACCTTGCTAAAAGATACTCTTGAGATTACTACTGCTAGTTTACCACTTTATCATGAGTTAGACTGTCTAAAAGATCTGTGACAAGAATTATCTTTTTCAAATAAACAGAATACATACACGCACACAGTACTGAAAATATGACCTGACTTGACTCATTCTTTTATTAAGACACGTCTAGAAAACTGAACAGGCAAAGATTTAGTCATTATTTATGCACTCTTGGCTTATAATTTTTTATATCCCTTTGTTCTAATCTCCAGGAAGCATGTTTCTTTTTACACTTAAGATGAAGTAACTAACAGCTATTTTATTAAAACCTTATCAGCATGTACGTTCTTGTCCATTACAAAAAAAAAAAAAAATCTGTTATTTTACACATCAATATTATAAACAAGAAAGAGGAAATATTTTCTATCTTAAATTTCTTCAAGTCTGTAATTTAGACATTTATGAGATACTAACATGCAAGTTGCAATAATTTCTCTACAAAATAAAAAGGAAATCAATAAATATTTGTTGATTAAAGAAAAACAAAGTTTTTGTTGAAGGAATTTTCATGGTTATTAAACTCTCATACGTTTTCTTAAATCTCTAGGGAAATATAATGCAAAATAGATAACATATTTCAAAGCAAAGATCAAGCTTACCTTTAGAGTAGTAGCTACAGTTGTTATTACGTAGTATGTTACTGTTCGTTTTACTTCTAATGTTTTATGTATTTTTCTTTTTTTAATGTGTGCCAGTTTGACTTATGAGCTTTATTATCTGTTATCTTTTCTTTTTATTCATTGGGCATAACCAAAAAAAAAAAAAAAAAAAACCAAATCCACTGCCTTTGAGTTGATTTGGACTCATAGCAACCCTATAGGACAGAATAGAACCTCCCCATAGGGTTTCCAAGGCTCTAAATCTTTATGGAAATGGACTGCCACATCTTTCTCCTGCGGATCCACTGAGTAGGTTTGAACCACTGACTATTCAGTTAGCAGCCAACTGCTTTAACCACTGTGCGATCGGGGCTCCTTCTCACTGAGCATACCTAAAAAACTAAACCCATTGCCATAGATTTGATTCCGAATCATAGTGACCCTGTAGGACAGAGTAGAACTGCCCCATAAGGTTTCCAAGGAGCAGCTGGTGAATTCGAACTGTCAGCCTTTTGGTTAGCAGCCAGGCTCTTAACCACTATACCGCCAGGGCTCCCACTGAACATAGTGGTAGGATAATAGAGGTTTGGCAGACATAAACTTTGTCCCTAAGGAGCTTCCTATATATCTAGAAGGAAAGGTAAGACATAATACATTTAATACTGTAAAAGGCAGGAACTAATAAATGTCAAACAAGAGGTATCGATAAAATGCTATGAGGGTTTAGAGGAAGAGCAGATAACTCCCAGCTGAAAAACTTAAGTACACGTTCATGGAGGCCATGATAATTCAGACTGGTCTCATAAAAAGGTGGTATTTGCATAAGTGCAGATGGAACAACAGCAAGGATAGAATCCAACATCAAAAGTAAAAGAGAACTACATCCACTGAGTACGTAGTAGCAAATGTTTTACATTTACCATTAGTGTGAATTAATATAGCTCCAATGCCAGTGTCAACAGCACTATAAAGAGGATTCAAGGGGTAATCGAGAACTCTATATACGTTCCTCGAAAGAAACCTAGGCCCTTTGTCCATCTCTACCATCACGACTACTACAACCACAACTATCTACCTTGGGACCATCTGCCTGTGGGCCATCAAGAAGAATATCTTTACGCACGTTTCTCTTGTTTTTTGTTACAGAGAACCTCGTAACACAGAGGTCTGATCTCCACAGATAGACTGATCATGTAGCAGAATTTACCTAGGAAAGTTTCTGTATCTACTTGTCTTGATGTAATTATAACTAAGGACTCCTTTTGGATCTTCTGCATGAACCTCTTTCCTGAAAACAGATCCACATATCCAACTGCTTACTCAACATCTTCACTTCAATATCTAATAGGCATCTCAAATTTAACATATTAAAAACTTAGCTACTGATTTATCTCACTTCCAAAATCTACTCATCTTTCAGATATTCCTATTTCATTTAAAGTGAACCCATTCCTTCATGTTGTTCAGTGAAAATGTTGAAATCATCGCTGACTCCTCTCTTCCTCTCATTCAGCACATTTTTGTACTGTGTGCTGACCAAGTGTTTTGTGTTCTTCTGTGTGCTCCTGGAGGTACAGAAGTGAACAAATTACAAAAAGAATTCCTGTCTCATGGAGCATATACACTAGTGGGAAAAGTCAGACAATAAAATATAAATGTAAAGTATGTATTGTGTTATCATTTGACTAGTGGTAGAGAAAAAAGCAAAACTGTAATGGAGGATAGAGTCTTGTGGGTTAGTTTGCAATTTTAAATAAGACATCATGGAAGGCTACACTAAGAAGGTGACAACAGAGTTAAAGACGTGAAAGATATGCCAAAGTGAGGCATGCGATTATGTGGGGGAAGAACATTCCCATCAGAGGAAATAGCAAATGCAAGCATTCTGAGTCAAGAGAGTGCCAGGCATGTTCTTGGAACAGCAAGGAGATCCGTGCAACTAGAGCTGTGTGACCCAAAAGGAGAGCACTAGGACATAAGTTTGCAAAGTAAGTGAGGCCCATATCTAAGTCATTCCAAGGACATTAGCTTTTACAGTGTGAGATAGGAAGACACTAGTGGGTTTTAACTACAGAAAAGATATAATTTAATTTCTCTTTTATTTAGATTACTTTGTATCTTCTTTGAGAAGGACATGTTGTTGTTGTGAGGTGCTATCAAGTCAGTTCAGACTCATAGTGACCCTATGTACAATAAAATGAAACACTGCCAGGTCCTGAGCCATTGTCACAATAGTTGCTGTGTTTGAGCCCATTGTTGCAGCCACTGTGTCAATCCATTTCATTGAGGGTCTTCCTCTTTTTCCACGACCCTGTACTTTACCAAGCATGACGTCCTTCTCCAGGGGCTGGTCCCTCCTGATAACATGTCCAAAGTACGTGAGACAAATTATCACCAACCTCTCTTTTAAGGAGCATTGTGGCTGTACTTCTTCCAAGACAGATTTGTTCCTTCTTTTGGCAGTCCATGTATATTCAGTATTCTTTGCCAACTTCGTAATTCAAATGCACTGATTCTTCTTCAGTCTTCCTTATTTATTGCCCAGCTTTCGCATGCATATGAAGCAATTGAAAATACCATGACTTGGGTCTCTCACTCAGCTGTGCCAAAAAATTTGGAAGACAGCTACCTGGCTAATCGACTGGAAAAGAACCATATTTGCAGCCATTCCAAAGAAAGATGATCCAATAGAATGCAGAAATGATTCAACAATATCATTAATATCACACAGTTACAGCAGTACATCAACAGAGAACTGCCAGAAATTCAAGTCAGATTCAGAAGAGGACATGGAACAAGGGATATTGCTGATGTCAGATGGATCTTGGCTGAAAACAGGGAATACGAGAAAGATGTTTACCTGTGTTTTGTTGACTATGCAGAGGCATTCGAGTGTGTGGATCATAACAAGTTATGAATAACATTGCCAAGAATGGGAATTCCAGAACACTTAATTGTGTTTATGCCGAACCAGTACGTAGACCGGGAGGCTGTCGTTCAAACAGAACAAGAGGATACTGAGTGGTTTAAAATCAGGACAGGTGTGTGTCATGGTTGTATCCCGTAAAAACAGCAGGTAGGTCATGTCTGACGTCTTCTAACTTCACAAGGGGGTAGGAGAATCAAGAGCAACAGTCCAAGGCTGATTCCTGTGAGACGAGGGTCAAACATGCCTCCTCTCTGTGCCATCTTTACCAACTCTGACACCAACTGTCCCTTCCACAGCACTCTACTTCTCTGCTGGGTTCAATAATCTGTTGCAATGGCCACACAGAACTCAGAGACTACACTCACAATTATGGGGTTTACTAGGGAAGTAACAGATTACAATTCAGGCTCAGGAACACTCAAGGATACAGTTCTTCCATCAGGACAGCCTCTTCCTAGCCATGCTCACAGGCACGCCTCTCCCTGGCCCTCAGTCCCTGTCCAAAGGTGCTCAGCTTTCTTGCTCCGTGGGCTGGGAAGCCCACTGCACCGTCTCCTGCAGGTGTCTCCTGACAATCTCTCCTTCCTTGGTGGTAGTGGACTCTTCTCTTTCCTCCCTCTGGGGTGACTCATTTCAAGCTCAGCAGGAAGGCAAAACTAACCAATCCCCTTGGTGGGCCACAATTACACTATCACACAGTCCCACCCAATCACTTGGGTGGAAGTTACAAAACAGTGACTAGAAAGGCCTCACAAAAGCCATCCATGGCACTGCGTATCCGTTCACCATACTTATTCAATCTTTAGACTGAGCAAATAATTTAAGAAGCTGGACTATACGAAGAAGAAGGCAGCATCAGGATTGGAGGAAGACTAATTAACAACCTATAATATGCAGATAACAGAACCTCTTTTGCTGAAAGAGAAGAGAAGGACATACATAAAGGCAATGGTGGAATCAGTAGATGAGTTAGACGGGCTACTGCAATAATCTAAATTTTGTGTAGTTGTTAATTCCAATAACAACTCATTAGAAGAACTATTATTTTTCAAGATTCTTGGCTAAAGCAGTATTCAAAGTACTTAATAAAGAGTAAGAGGCACCAGTCTTAATCAACTAGTATAGACGTGTCTATGTGAACCAAGTAAATACCAATCCTTCTGGGCTGAAAAGGCATATGTGGAATATATGCCCTCCTAAACAAAATGGACTGGATTCCTATTCTGTAATACTGTAAGAATTGCTTTTTTTTTCTTGTAGTGCCTTATAACATATCATGAACCTCAGCCCACTGCATAAAATTGAACATTCAAAACAATTTCATTATTTGAATATTTTAGTATAAATTATTTTCTTTTATAATCTCTAGAAACTAGAATATATTGATTTTTTGTCCTTGTTATATGCTGAAATACTGAGGATCAATTTTAGAATACAGAGGCAGAGTATTTAGCAAATCATTAAGTTTTAAAATTCACCAACATTTGACAGAAATGGAATCCCTGTACAAAATAGCTATTTAATATTTAATTCCATTGATTTATTATGCTATATATAAAGGTAAAATGTGTGAGAATGATAAATTGATCTATTAGAAGGAGAATTTATTTTTTATAGACTACAATTTATTTGCTCTAAATATCACCTCTGTGTTTACTTTAAAGGAACTGATATTAATTGTCAGGAAAAATAGATAAATACTTCTTTTACATTTCAATTGCTCCCTTTGCAATTTTAATTGAGTTATTACTTTATTGTGCCTAAATGTTAATCGCATATTGTTGAACTGCTTGCCTCACCAGAGAATTTGAAGCAAGACTATTCATATTCTTGGCTGCAAACTATCTACAGGTGGGCATATTGCTACAAGGCAAGCATGCAAGGTTAAAGAATCTATGGTACACTCAATAACTCCTGCTTTGTTTCTTTTAATATTTCTAGTATATGGTTGTATTTCTATACTTTTTCCAAGCGTATAACAAAACACACACGTATATACACTGGTCATATTTTTACAGAAGTGGGATTAAGCTATTCATGCTACTAAAATTGATTTTTCCAGTGCGTAGTTTATCACAGGCATTTTTTCAGATCGATACTTACAAAACTAACTTAATATTTTAAATAGAAACATAATATTTTCTAACATAAAACAAACATCATATTCAATCACTGCCCTAATGAGCACTCAAATTATTTCTAGATTTTTTTTTTAAAGTGTATTTTATTTTGTTATTATAGGCCCACCACACCTTATTTGCAGTTACAAAATAATTTCTTTTTCTAATTCATTTGATGGGAAACCTGACCTGAAGCAATATATGACTATCAATAATCTTTATTTAATCCACCTAGTTTGAATAATTATATATTTTTTTGTTGTAATGTTAATGTGTTTGATTATGAAGTGCTGCCCCAGGCTCCTTGGTGATATTAATAATATATGGAATATGTATCATAATATTATCATAAAATCCCAAAACATCAGAATTCGTTAACACATCTTGCCCCAAGAGTTTTGGTTAATGGTTTACAGATCTGTATAAGCAATGCTGCGGTAAAAATCCTTATACCTATGTCTTACAGACCGGGACTTTTATTTTTATGGATTAGTTTTTTAAAGGTGACATTTCTGCATTATATTATATGCAGTTTTTAAATTTCATAAATACTCTCAATTCCTTTTCAGAATTGTTGTAATTCGTACTTCTATCAGAAATGTATTAGTGATTCTGTTTCTCATGGTTTCACCTACAATGTGTTTTTAAAATATTTTAGTATAATAACTACATAGACTACCTTAGTTTCTATGCTGACACTCGCCATGATTAGTATGCCATAGGATGCTTACCATGAACAACAATTCATAAATAATCTGTATACTCAGGAGACAATTTAAAAGAGGCAACTCAGGACGTGTAAAGAAAAAAAGTCACTTTTTTAGTAGTTACACTACAAAAGATTCCTTTCCAACATCTATTGTTACTTCAGTTCATTTATTTTGTGTCTTTTACTGTCATCTATGTATGCTGTTTTCTATTAAATGAAAAATCTAATAACAGCCCAGATTAGTCAGTTGGCTCTCTTCTTCCCTCCCACTTCTGTCCTCTTTTCTATAAAGTTTCACGTGGAGATTACTCTTCTTCCAAATGCACCTTAACTTTTGGTGTCCCCTAGGTTTATTTTTAGGAGTCTCTGGGTGGTACAAACAGTTAAGCAGTCAACTACTAGCTGAAAGGTTGGTAGTTCGAACCCAACTCAACCTCAGAAGACAGGCCTGGCAATCTGCCTCTGAAAGGTCACAGCTTTTGAAAACCCTGTGGAGCAGCCCTACTCTGCACTCATGGGGTCGCCGTGAGTCGGAATCAACCGGACCACAGCTAACACCGAAAGATTTATTCTTCCCTCCCTGTCTGCTTCCATTTTCTCCTCATGAAAGTGTTTTCACTTACTTTGTTGTCAAGCTAATAATCCTCACATTAATCTCCCTTGCCTGGATTCTCCTCCGTTTCACACACATGTGGCTATAAAATGTGCAGTACAGTATGTGCAGTACAAACTCCACCAGCATGCCCCATAGGCATTGCATACCCCACCTGCCCCTCACCATCTGCCTTCTTAAAATGGCCACCCTAGATCTCATGTGAAGTCTCTGGGTGGTAGAAATGGTTAATGTGTTCAGTTGCTAAGGGAAGGATTGGTGAGTGAAGGATTGGAGGTTGAAGTCCACCCAAGAGGCACCTTGGAAGAGATTTCTGGTGATCTACTTCTAAAAAGTCAGCCATCGAAAACCTATGGAGCACAGTTCTATTCTGATACACGAGGTGTCACTATGAGTAGAAACTGACTCAGCAGCAACTGCTTTATATCTTATGTACCCCAGGAGCAAACAATGACTATATAATGGACTCAAGAAATGTTTCATAAATGCATGAATGAAAAACAATAGTACTGTAATTTTCTATGAAACATTTTCACAGTCATTATCCAACATTAAAAGACAGTCAAGATCACTCTTTGATAAAGGCAGGATAGTTTTGAAGTTAAGCAATTTTAAAAAAGGGTATAACAGTCAGATGTGGCAAAATCAGTAATAAAAATCAAGTTTTCTGGTTTCAAAACTACTTCTCTATGTATTTAATCCTGTGGATTTTAACAGGTAACCCTTCCTTTATTTGTTTATTAAGTGCACGTTGACTTCTTGTTGTACTGTAGTTTAAGCACATTGTAAAAAATGCAAAATCACACTGGAAGATTAAATTGACTGGTTGATTTGAGAGTGGATAATGATTGTGAAGCATCCATTTGAAATTACTGCATATAATGTACAAATACACAAACGCATGTATGTATACGTGCATACTAAATTTCATTTAACTTGACTTGCAGCCCTTTTCAGTGGAAATCAAAAGGACTGGCAGAGCCCCTTGAGCCAGAAAATGATGTATTTGATTTTCGTCTGCCCATGAAGTATCTAATGATAATATGGACACAAGTAGACAGATTTGATTTTTCAAAGAGAAAATATCATCCAAGCATGAGAGTGTGAAGAAATGCTGCTTTTTTTCATGACTACTTACATGAAGCATAATCAGTTATTTGAATTTTTTCTATAAAGAGGTCAAAATCAATGCAAGGATACTATCTTCTCTTATTTCTCAATATCCCTGAAAGATGTGTGGCCAGCAGATACCCCTGAGCCTGTTCCTACATGTGGGAACACTGAAGCATGTCCATTAACCAGACCCTCTTGCTACTTCCTCATTGTGGCACAACAGAATTTTCCCACGCTGGGTGTCTTCAAATGACTCAGTAAATCTTTCAGCTCATCTGCAAAGCTCTCTCCACACCACCCCCTCCCAGAGTGTGCAGAATGCATGCCTGTGGTGCCTACATGTCAGGATTTGATCAAGCAGCTGAATGTGGCTCTGTGCCTGGTTTGCATTTTACAGTCACAAAAGAGTTGGGTAAAACCATCTTTCTGCAGACTTTTTCCTTGCCTGCAGAGTCATGCCACTTTTGAGATCACCAGGGTTCCAGGGAACTCTCTGGCCTTTTGAACTGACTTCCTTTCTTCTTCATCCAGCCCAGCACTTTTAGATATCTTTTATTTATTTATTTATTTTATTGTACTTCAGGTGAAGGCTTATAGAACAAATAGTTTCTCATGAAACAATAGTACACGTATTGTTTTATGACACTGGTTAACAACCCCACAACATGTCAACCCTCTAACTTCTCAACCTTTTTTTTTTTGGTGAAAATACACATAGCCAAAGATACACCATTTCAAAAATTCCTACATGCACAGTTCAGTGACATTGACTACGCTCTTCCAATTGTGCTGTTATTCTCACTTAAGATGAAGGCTTACAGAAC
>NW_004444110.1:4642245-4673466 GCF_000243295.1 Trichechus manatus latirostris
TGCGTCTCAGCCCTTCTGTGACACTGTCCACTTCTGAAATCTTGTTGCTTATCTTTTGGATTTCTAATTATTGTCTTTGTATAATTTCTAGTTGTGAATTTATTTTGGCATTTTGTTCCTGCATTATTTTCCTGAATTCTTTCCATTTTTTTCTGTATTTTCTATGATTTTGTCTATTTTTTCCTCATGTTTGTCAGCTTTTTGCCTCAGCTCTTGGAGAATTCTGTGTATTAGAGATTTGAATTCCCTCTCAGGTAGTTCTAGTGCATTTTCTTCCCCAGGAGAGTCATCTGGTATTTTATTTTGGACGCCTATTGGAACCATCCTGTCCTGTTTTTGTAAATGTTTTGATATTCCTGCTGTCTTCGGGGCATTCAGTAGTTATTTTTCTCATTTTTTGATTGTAGATTTGTTTGTTTTGTCCCTTTTTTAAAAAAATTTGACTATATCTGAGCAGGCAGACTGTGTGTTCTTTGTTGTTTGCTCGTCTGTGGGCACAATACTTTTCATCTCCTTCTCCATTTGGCAGGGTCAGTCACTCAGCTATGGTACAGCAGGGCAAGTCTAGCTGAATATGAGTCACTGGGACGGGTTGTTTCTGGCACTTACTACAGCCACCAGGGCGGGTCGGTAATCAGTGCAGGGCAGGTTCCAGTAAGCCGTGCCTGTGCTGCTTGGTGGTGTGATGTCAAGGGCATGGTGCATGTAGGTAGGATGCAGCAGGGAGATTGTCATGTGTGGAGCTAAGATGGATATGGGAGAGAGGAGAGAGGAACAGATGCCAAAAAGATACAAACAAACAAAAAAGAATGCTAGGGGAGCTTGCCATTGGAGTGAAGAGATGAGAGACTATGAAATGGAGAAAAACAGAAAGGTGAAGAGGAAGAAAAGAATGAATAAATACAAATCAGAAAGGTTAAAGAACCACAAAGTTCCCAGAGATCCCACTGGTGCAGCTATGAGGTCTGGGGAAGTCGCTCTCAGGTGTTGCAGTACAGCCTGGCTAGAAGGCGGAGAGGTAGACAACGCCAGGTATTCAGGGAACAGAAAGAGAAGGAAGATATAGAGAGACAAGAAACTGAGCAATGGAGAAAGACAAAAAGGGAAAAAGAAGGAAAAGAAAACAAAACAAATTAAAAAATAAAGAACTAGAAAGGCTCCCCCAAAAAAACAGAAAGAATAAAAAAACAACAGAAAAAGAAATGCTCTCAGGGATCCCTCTGCACGTCTGTGCAAGCCGAGTGGGAAGTCTCATTGCCACATAGCACTGCCTGGACAGAAAGGGCTTCCAACTCAAGAAAAGGAAAAGAAAACAAGCAAACAATTCAAAACAAACAAATGAACAAAAGCCCTGGGATCCCACCAGCACTGCAGCCCAGACTGGGCAGCAGCTCCATGCTCGAACGGAGCTCCACAGCCCCTCAGAAAGAAGCAAAGATGGCGCACAGAGCCAAGTATTTGAGCAAAAAGAGGGGGAGGTAGTGAGAGGTAAAGAAGAAATCAAAAGAAACAGAAAAAAAAGCAACACTAACAGCTAACAAATGGCTCTCAGAGAGGCAGCTAGTGCAGGCTGGTGAATCCAAGCAGCCACTGTTTCTCAGACAAGAGACTGTGTCCACGGGAAGCAGAGGGGCCCAAGTGTGGGTGAAGAAGGGTAGGGAGTGGGAAAGCGTATATCACAAATTACCAGAGCTCTGCAGCCCCTCATGAAGAAGTAAAGATGGCGCACAGAGCCAGGTATTTGAGCGAAAGGTGGGGAAGGTGGTGAGAGGTAAGGAAGAAATCAAAAGAAGCCGAAAAAAGTAACACCAGCAGCCAACAAATGGCACTCAGAGAGCCGGCCCGTTCCGGTGGGTGGAATCCAAGCAGCCGGTGTTTCCCAGTCAAGAGATTGTGGCCACGGGAAGCAGAGGGGAGGCCAAGTGGGTGTGAAGATCGGTGGGGGGTGGGAAAGCATATATCTCAAATTACAGTTGTTTTGTCTCCCGCTGGATGCTCCGTGAGGCTGCTTCCTCATACCCTGTTTTCTGGTCTCCTATAGGAGTCCAAGATGGCAGATCCGTGCTGCGTTAGCTGATAAGGGACCTCTGCGTGAATCTCTCCTCGCTCTCCATTCTCTGTCAATTTTCTCACTCCATTTGGTGCTTGGCTGAGTTCTTTATCTCTTCATTTGATGTTTTAGGGTTTCAGGATTATTGTTTTCTCTGTTCAGCTTAGTTTTTCGGATCTTTGCTGTGGATGGACAGTGTGGTGCTTCTGCCTAGAGCGCCATTTTGCCAGAACTCCCTAGATATCTTTTTTTAATGACAATCTTCTACAAAGTCAGGGAATTATACAAATCTATGATCTCTTCTGCAATTCTGACATTTACTCTTTCAGAGATAAAATCTGTCCTGACTAGACATAAAGCTAGCTGTAATCTTTATTTATTCTATTTAGTATGACTATGCATTAGAGTCCCTGCACAAGTATTAATGTATTTGATTATGGGGTGCTGCCCAATATGTAGGGAGTGCTATGTATCGTACGGTATGTGCATTGTATTATCTTTCTAAAATTAAAAAAAAAAAAACAGAATTTTGAAACAGATCTAATACCAAGAGTGTTAGGCAAGAGAATGTGGACCTGTAGATACATACTGGGATAAATGCATACGTGAAAACCTGGAAAAATGCCCAGGAATATTAGATTTTAAATGTTAAAAAATGTATAGTATAATCCTATTAAAAACAAATACATATATGTGTATATAGGGTGGTGTTTACATGTATGTATGAACATAGAAATGATTAGAAGTATATGCTATTCTATTGTATTTTGTCTTGCAAAAATCAATATCTTCATATGAAAGATAGTAGTGTCTTTGTACAGCTGGATTAGGTAGGTGGTGCATGGAAGAGGAGATAGTTACATAATATTCTTACTACTACAAATATAGTTATAATTAAGTCTGCTACTGCTAGCAAAAATTTATTAAGCATTCACCTAGAGAAATATTGAGGTAAGCACTTGAATTCATTACCTTCTTTAACATTCAAAATAACTTTTTGAAATAGGTATTATTATCATTATTGTTATTGTTATTCACATTTAATTTAATACTTTTTTTACTGTTTGAATTTATTAAACTGATCAAAAAAACATAGGACCTAACACATAGTAGAAGTTTCCATTTTGACTACATAAAGTTATAAATTGGTTAATTATTTTAAGACACATTAAAAAGAGATTCAATTTTTGAAATGCAATGAATTTTTCTGAGTATATTTAGTACAAAATATATACAAATAAGAATAATAAGTAGTAATGTGTGGATAAGTGATTAATTTATCAACTTCTGGGTCAGGGTGAAGAGCATTTGTCTGTTTCTGTGATATAAATACTCCCATCCTGGTCAATTTCAAGCTACCAGCCCAACACCAGTGAACCAAGAGATGCAATGAGATGTGCATAATTGCTCTTATGAGCCAGTGCAAGTCGGCTCTAGTGTATCCCAGATATGACTAAGTTAATTTTAAAGCATAGATATAAATGCCAGTGCTAAAATATTTTAGGTATGTCATTAAACAGGAAAAAAAAAAACACAAGTAAAACAAGCAAGGTTATTCTAATTAAGTTTATTATATTTTGTAGTATACAATTATCATTTTTAGATGAGAATTTTTCAAAAACATTAAGTCTCCATAATTATTGACTATCATTACAGCTATCTGAAAGTCAGGATAATTAACTATGTTCACAAGCTTAAGGAGGGAGGCCCTTTGAGGTTACACAATCCACTTCAGCTCACAGGATAAAGAGAGTAGGCACACAGAGAGAAGCCCACTTCAACATTTTTTAAAGCTCTGATTCCTTAAGCTACTCATCATAAAGCTCAGATTAATTTCCTCAATGTTCTCCATACTGGACTTGGGGGGATTTCTTACAGCAAAGTGAATGAGAAGTATAGAAAACACTGGCAAAAAAATTAAAAATGATCACTGTCTTATAGACTATTTAAAGTAAAGTTGGAATTGCTTAGATCCCAGTAGAATCCAGGTGAAATTTTAGAGAGAATTGGAACATAATTACTAATCAGATCCATGAAAAATAGAATATCCTTGTCCCCCTTATCCAGAAATTAATTAAGAAATGGCAAAATTAGTAGAATTCGTTTCTTCTAAATTATAATTTAGGTATTGAAGTATTCATAAGGAATGACATTTAATTTATTTTGTTTGAAGAAAACCAATACAATAGATTAAAATAAAATGAAATTCAAAATCCTTACTATGACCTACAAGGCCCTACAAGATTCATTCCCTTCCACCCCATGATCTCTCTTGCTCTATCTCTTCCTCTTTCTCTTCCTTCTGTCAATTTCTCTCCAGACATATCCTCATATATCCTCAAATATGCCAGACAAATGCCTGTCTCAGGACCTTTGCACTTGCTGCTATCTCTGCTGGAAGTGATCTTCCACCAGATAGCCAGAAGGGAAACCCCTCAACTGTTTCCTCGCTTTTTTATTCAAATTTCCCCTTTTCAATAAGACTTTCCCTGACTTCTCTATTTAATATCCCAACAGCCTAAATGAAAGCCAAACTATGTAATTGTAACCCCACCCAATACTTTCTATCACTCTTACCTGCTTTGTTTTTTCTCCTTAGCGTTTATTAATAGCCAATACACTGTAAGTTTACATATTATGTAAATTGTTGTCTTTCTTCTCCACTACAATGTCATCTCCCTAATAGCAGGAATTATCCTGTTTTCTTAACTGCTATATCCCCTGTGGCTAGAAAGGTGCTTGTCACAAAGAAGTTATTCAACAAATATTAAATGAATGAATGAATGAGTCTTCTATGTGGCAGATATATACTACGTAGGAAACTATGGACAACAAATGTCAGATGTTTCAACACTATAAAGACTGAAAGAGTGATAATGAAGAGACTATTAAGAAGTCATCCAATAAAATATCATCATTCTGTCTTCAAATAGTGACTGCTTATAAAGATTGTTCTCAGTTTGTCTTTTTACCCTTATGTTACTAATATCCTATTCCAAGTAATCAGAATTCTATCTATGCCTCTAATATTAATCATCATGCCTGGTGCAGCTTAGTAATTTAAACACAATAAATATTTATTAAATAACCATTGATTGATTTTATAGACACTGTATATACATGATGTTGTTGTTGTTAGATTCCATCAGGGCAGTTTCTACTCATAGCGACCCTGTGTAAAACATAAGCAAACACTGCCCAGCCCTGTGCCATCCTCACAATCATTGCTGTGCTTGAGCCCACTGTTGCAGCCACTGTGTCAATCCATCTCGTTAAGGGTCTTCCTCTTTTTCAATGACCATCTACTTTACCAGGCATGATGTCCTTCTCCAGGAACTGGTCCCTCCTGATACTAAGTCTTACCATCTTTGCTTCTGTGGAGCACTCTGGCTGTGCTCCTTCCAAGACAAATTTGTTCATTCTTCTGGCAGTTCACATTATATTAAATATTCTTTGCCAACACCATAATTCAAAGGCATCAATTCTTATTTCATCATCCTTATTCATTGTCCAGCTTTCATGAGCATATGACGTGATGGAAAATATCATGGCTTAGGTCAGGTGCTCCTTAGTCATCAAAGTGACATTTTTGCTTTTCAACACTTTAAAGAGGTCTTTTGCAGATTTGTGCAATGCAATATGTCATTTGATTTTTTGACTGCTGCTTCCATAGGCATTGATTGTGGTTCCAAGTAAAATGAAATCCTGACAACTTTTTTCTGTTTATCATGATGTTGCTTATTGGTCCAGTTGTGAAGATTTTTATTTTCTTTATGTTGAGGTGTAATTCACACTGAAGGCTGTAGTCTGATCTTCATGAGTAAGTGCTTCAAGTCCTCTTCGCATTCAGCAAGCAAGGTAGTGTCATTTGCATATTGCAGGTTGTTAATGACTCTTGCTCCAATCCTGATGCGGCATTCTTCTTCATATAGTCTAGCTTCTCAGATTGTTTGAACACCATATAGATTGAATAAGTATGGTGAAAGGATACAACCCTGACACCTACCTTTCCTGATTTTAACCCACGCAGTATCCCCTTGTTCTGTTTAAATGACTGCCTCTTGGTCTATGTACAGGTTCTGCATGAGCACAATTAAATGTTGTGGGATTCCCATTCTTTGAAGTGTTATCTATAATTTTTTATGATCCACACAATTAAATGCATTTGCATAGTCCATAAAGGATGAGTAAACATCTTTCTGGTATTCTTTGCTTTCAGCCAAGATCCGTCTGACATCAACAATGATATCCCTCGTTCCACATCCTCTTCTGAATCCGGCTTGAATTTCTGGCAGTCCCCTGTCAATGTAATGCTGCTATCATATTTGAATGATCTTCAGCAAAATTTTACTTGCATGTGTTATTGATGATATTGTTCAATAATTTCCACATTCTGTTGAATCCCCTTGCTTTGGAATGGGCACAAATATGGATCTCTTCCAGTTGATTGGCCACATAACTGTCTTCCAAATTTCTTGGCAGAGATGAGTGAGTGTTTCTAGTGCTGCATCCAGTTTGTTGAAACCTTTCAACTGGTATTTTGTCAATTCCTGGAGGCTTGTTTTTCGCCAATACCTTCAGTGCAGTTTGGACTTCTTCCCTCATTACCATTGGTTCTTGATCATATGCTACCTCCTGAAATGGCTGAACGTGAACCAGTTCTTTTTGGTATAGCGACAGTGTGTATTCCTTCCATCTTCTTTTGGTGTTTTCTGTGTTGTTAAGTATTTTGCCCATGGAATCCTTCAATATTACAACTCGAGGCTTGATTTTTTTCTTCAGTTCTTTCAGCTTGAGAAATGCCCAGTATGTTCATCCCTTTTGGTTTTCTAACTATAGATCTTTGCACATTTCATTGTAATACTTTACTTTGTCTTCTTTGAAATCTTCTATTTAACTCTTTTACTTCATCATTGCTTCCATTTGCCTTAGATACTCTACTTTCAAAAGCATGTTTCAGAGTCTCTTTTGACATCCCTTTTGATCTTTTCTTTCTTTCCTGTCTTTTTAATGACATTTTGCTTTGTTCATGTATGATGTCCTTGAGGTCATCCCACAACTCATCTCGTCTTAGATCATTAGTGTTCAATGCGCCAAATCTATCCTTGAGATGATCTGTAAATTCAGGTGGGATATACTCAAGGTTGTACTTTGGCTCTAGTGGAATTGTTCTAATTTTCTTCAGTTTCAATTTGAACTGGCGTATGAGCAATTGATGGTCTGTTCCACAGTCAGCTCCCGGCCTTGTTCTGACTGATGGTAATGAGCTTCTCCATCATCTTATTCCACAGATGTAGTTAATTTGATTCCTGTGTATTCCGTCTGGCAAGGTCCATGGGTATTAGTGGCCATTTATGTTGTCAAAAAAAGGTATCTGCAGTGAAGGAGTCTTTGGTCTTGCAAAATTCTATCATGCTATCTTTGGCATAGTTTCTATCACCCAAGGCCATATTTTCCAACTACTGATCCTTCTTGTTTGTTTCCAACTTTCACATTCCAATCATTGGTAATGATCAAAGCATCTTACTTGCAAATTTGATCAATTTCAGACTGCAGAAGTTGGTAAAAAACTTCAATTTCTTTATGTTTGGCATTAGTGGTTGGCTTGTAAATTTGAATAATAGTCATATTAACTGGTCTTCCTGGTAGGTGTATGGATATTATTCTATCACTGACAGTGTTGTCCATCAGGAAATATCTTGAAATGTTCTCTTTGACGATGAATGCGATGTCATTGCTCTTCAATTTGTTGTTCCCAGCATACTAGACCGTACGATTTTGCTATTCACAATGGCCAATACCAGTCCATTTCAGTTCACTAATCCCTAGGATATCTATCTTCAATCATTCCACTTCATTTTCGACAACTTCCAATTTTCCTAGATTTATACTTTGTACATTCCACATTTTGATGATTTCTTCTCATTTTGAGTTTTGTCACATCAGCAAATGAAGGTCCTGAAAGCTTTACGCCATCCACATCCTTAAGGTCAACTCTACTTTGAAGAGGTAGCTCTTCCCCAGTGGTATTTTGTGTGACTTCCAACCCGAGAGGCTCATCTTCCTGCTCAAATCAGACAATGTCCTGCTGCTATTCATAAGGTTTTCAGTGGCCAAAATTTTTAGAAGTAGATAGCCAGGTCCTTCTTCCTAGTCTTAGTCTGGAAGCGCCACTGAAACATACCCACCATGGGCAACCCTGCTGGTATTTGAAATACCGGTGGCGTAGCTTCCCGCATCACAGCAACATACAAGCCACCATAGTGTGACAAACTGATAGACAAGTGGTGGATATACACAATATGTTTGCTAATTCCATTAGTTGATACTGAATTTTAAATTAGTGCCCATGTGTATCCCATACCTTGGTTGCCTTACCGTAGAAAGTGCATCTTTACAATATTATATTAAAAATATATCTTCACTTTAAGACAGTTCTCTAAATATCTCTCTCTTATTAAAAACAAAAAACAAAAAACAAATAGGGTCTTTGTTTAAATTTTCTAAATCTTATTTCTGAAATTTGGCATCTCCCACTCCAAAGTTGCTTTACATGATTTTTAAAGATACCCCTAGTTCTAAATAATGTAATATTATAATAATGGAACATTTAGCATTCATTTCATTTTAATTAAGCAACTGAAAAATGATACAGATTAATGCACTGTACTTAGGATCCTTGAATTCTAAAGTCAGTTCTTCCATTTATTGGCTGTAGGGTTTTGGTGCATCGTTTTACTTTTCTCTGCCTTAGTTTCCTCATGTCTAGGTAGTATTAGGTTATTTCTAAGGTGCTTCCCAATTGAAAGAAGTCCCTAGATTGTGCAAACAGTTAACATGCTTGGCTGATAACCAAAAGGTTGAAGGTTTGAGTTCACCTAACGGCACCTCAGAAGAAAGTCTTGCAATCCACTTCCAAAAAATCAGCCATTAAAAACCCTATGGAGCACAGTTCTTCTCTGACACACATGGGTTTGCCATGAGTCACAACCAACTGACAGCAATTGGTTTTCCCAATGCTGATGCTCAATTATTTGAGTTTAAGAGTACTGACATTTCTAGAGACTAAGCTATAAACTGTATCAAATTACCATCCACCCAACAGAATAATGTGTATTCACCAAAGTTAAATAATCCCCATGTTTTTACAAAAGTCATTTTCTTGTCTTTTGTAATTTTCTAGAATTTACAAATTTGGCCTACAGCAATGCAAAAAACAATGCCAGAGAAATTTTAAAAGTACTTTGTAATTGAGCAATTATCTCCTTTGGCTTATTTGCTTGCCTTCTTTCTTTGCCTTGCTAAGGGACTCATTTTCCTATTTTATTACAAACAAACTCTAAGCCCTGTATTCCTGGCTTACTATCATTACTTGCTAAATGTTGCTCTTTTTAATTTTTGCTGCTTCCTCTCGGGGCCCTTACCATAAGAAAGAATTAGAGAACTATAGAGTGATTTAAATAAAGATGTTTGCCACTGTCTTTATGAATATTTGGATATCAAAAATCTGTAAACATTTGTGGGTCCAAAAACAAAGACAATCATTCTTTGTTAATGCAGTGAAGTCTTTATAATTTTTTTTATTTCTATAAGAAAATATTGGTAAAACTTATATAACTAAATGGATGTAAACAACATTCATTATTCCTATATTTCTTTTGAGCATTTTTCTTATGCACATTTTACTAGACAATGTAGTAAAAGAAAAGGGAATAAAAAGAAAGATAATCTTACATACTCTTGACATAAAGGAAACCTAACCTGAATGGTTGATGGAGGCATTAAAAAAAGAGATAAATAACAATCATAAAAGAAAAAATGAATATTGAATGTCAAATGACTATTGTAGATATATAAATTTAGGCATTGGGAAAAGAAACTTTTCACAGTGTATCAGTCTAGATTCTTTAGAAAGCAGACCCCGAGGTTAAGATTAAGTGCTGATCCATTATTTGGTAGATGTAAGTCCAGAAAAATGAGGACGACTTAAAAAAAGTAATGCAAGGAAAGAAAGATGTCATACCATACAGTGATATAAAGCACTGTTGTACTGGCCTCTTCCTCCTGAGGACCCTGAAGAGACAGAGCATGTTGCTGGCTGGCATGTTCACGCAGCACAAGCATATCTCCAAAAGGCTGCAAGACAGAATCACCCCTCAAGGTGGTCCACAGGAGAAGGAAAGGAGGTGGAGTTTATCTCCCACATCCCACTAGTTCAGATCCCAAGATTCTATATTTTTATTGAAGTCTGCAAGAAGGGGCAACTCAGCTTGGATGGTTTGCCAACCAAGACAGAGAAGAAGGAAAACGTCAAGGAAGTAAATCTGAGAATACAGCAGATTTAAAAGGTAAGAGAAAAATGTATGTGCTTAAATCTAGGCTTTAGGAATGGTTAAATTTGGATAATTACGGAGAAGAGAGAATGTTGTTGGTAAGGGAAACACTATAAAAGCAAAGTAAGAAAGAAGGGAATGCACATGACATTTACAGGTTGGCTAGAGTAGAGTGATGGTTTGGGGTAATGACACCACTGGACAGATGGTTTGGTAGAGATTTTGAACAATACTGAGTGCCAGGCCAAAATATTTGCACTTATCCCAGGCTAAGGTCTGACTCAGGTAAGGGAGGCATTGCTTATTCCTAAGTAGGTTAGTCATGTAATGAATATGGGATGTTTGGAGTATCAATTTGACAATAGAGTATAGGCCCAGTTTGAGGAGTGAGAGAATGGTGGCAGAAGAACAATGAAAGGAAGGTATTTTAAAAACTATCATTTGTTGTTGTTGTTAGGTGTTATGTTCTACAAAAACGAGTGTTGGCTCTTGCTCTCAAGGAATGCGCAGTCTGGGTATAAGTAGTCCAAGAATACGGCCGAATTGATAAAAACATAGATTCTGGAAGCAGACAAACTCAGAAGCTGTGTAAAGTCTGGGCAGGCCACTTAATCTTCCTGCAACTCAGAAACCTCATTCATAAAATAGTATCAATATAGCATAAGCAACCTTATGTATAACAGAGCAAAACCGTGCCAGGTCCTGTACTGTCTTCACAGTCTTCGCTAGGTTTCAGCCCATTGTTGAAGCTACTGTGTCAATCCATATCATTGAGGGTCTCCCTCTTTTTAACTGACCCTGTATTTTACCAAGCATGCCTGATGATATGTCCAAAGTAAGGGAGACAGTTTCACCATTTTCACCTCTAAGGAGCATCCGGGCTGTACTTCCTCCAAGACAGATTTGTTTGTTCTTCCAGCAGTTCATATTATATTCAGTATTCTTTGCCAACATCATAATTTGAATGCCTCACTTCTTTAGTCTTCTCTTTTTCATTGCCCAGCTTTCTCATGCATATGAAGCAATAGAAAATACCATGGCTTGGGTCAGGCACACTTTGCTCATCAAAGTGACATCCTTGCTTTTTAACATTTTATAGAGTTTTTTTGCAGCAGATTTGCCCAATGCAATTATGTCACTTGATGTCTTGACTGCTGCTTCCATGGACATTAATTGTTGATCTAAGAAAAATGAAATCCTTGAAAATTTCAATTTCTTTGCCATTGATCATGATGTTTATTGGTCCAGTTGTAAGGATTTTCATTTTTCTTTATGCTCAGAAGTAATCCATACCTTCATCAGTAAGTGCTTCAAGTTATCTTCACTTTCAGCAAGCAAGGTTACATCATTTGTATATCTCAGGTTGTTAATAAATCTTCCTCCAATCCTGATGCCTAGATTATTTGTTCAGTATATAGATCAAATAAGTATGGTGAAAAGATAAAATACAGCTACACACCTGTTCTAATTTTAAGCCACACAGTATCTCTTTGTTCTGATCAAACAACTGCTTCTTCATCTATGTCTAAGTTCCTCATGAGCACAATTAAGTGTTCTGGAATTCTCATTCTTTAAAATGTTATCTATAATTTGTTATGATCTACATAGTTGCATGCCTTCACATAGTCGATAAAACACAGATAAACAAACTTCTGATATTCTTTTCTTTCAGCCAAGATCCATCTGACATTAGCAGTGATATCCCTTTCTCCACATCTTCCTCTGAATCCTGCTGGAACTTCTGGGAGTTCCCTGTGGCTGTACGGCTGCAGTCATTTTTGAATTATCTTCAGCAAAATTTTGCTAGCATGCAATATTAATGACATTGTTCATTAATTGTCTTTCTTTAGAGTGGGCACAAATAGGGGTCTCTTCCTGGTGGTTGGCCAGGTAACTGTCTTCCAAATTTCTTGGCATAGATAAATGAACGCTTCCAGCATTGCATCTGTTCGTTGAAACGTCTCAGTTGGTATTCTGTCAATTCTGGAGCCTTATTTTTCATCAAGGCCTTCAGTGTGCCTTGCCCTTCTCTACTGGCAGTTCTTGATTATATGCTATCTCCTGAACTGGTTGAACATCAACTAGTTCTTCTGATACAGTGACTCTGTGTATTGTTTCCATCTTCTTTTGATGCTTTCTGTATCATTAATTTTTTTGCTCATAGAATTCTTCAGTATTGCAACTCAAGGCTTGAATTTTCTCTTCAGTTTTTTTAGCTTAAGAAATGCCAATTTTGTTCTTCTTTTTTTGGTTTTCTAACTCCAAGTCTTCACACATTTTGGTATAATACTTCATCTTGTCTTCTCAAGCCACCCTTTGAAATCTTCTGCTCGTCTCTTTTATTCCATCATTTCTTCTGTTTGCTTCAGCTACTCTGCACTCAAGAGCAAGTTTCAGAGTCTCTTCTAATGACCACTAAATGCATATAACATGATAGATAATATGGTAAGCATCTTTATGCATTATTTAATTTAATTCTATAAATAAATATGTGAGGCATCTTAAAGGTGAGGAAAATGAAATACAGAAAAGCTAAGTGTAACTTGCTCAAGATCACACAGCTAATACTTATACCCATTGTGCATTCAAACCTAGACAAGTGACCAAGTTTGTATTTTAAGTGCTAAATCCAAACACAACCCAAACCAAACCCATTGCCACTGAGTCGGCTCCAATTCATAGTAATCCTATAGGACAGAGTAGAACTGCCCTATAAGGTTTCCAAGGAGTGACTGGTAGATTCGAACTGCCAATCTTTTGGTTAGCAGTCATAGGTCGCTGTAGCTCTTAACCATTGTGCCACCAGGGCTCCAAATACTACATAAGCAATCTAAGTTATTTTTTATTGCACATCACTTTCAGTTAATAAAATCCCAACACATGTGGAATATCAAGTTTAAATATGACTTTTCCTTTGTATTAGAATTTCACTGAAGTCCCAAATGCTGAGATCCATATAAGAAACCCTCAAAACTCTCATATTCTAAAGAGAGATAATAGACCAACTACTCAGAATACTGTGAAGCTGTATCTGTCAGCATTAACCCATTATTCAAACTTACCTTACAGAAAAAAAGATAGTGAATTTGAAATTGAATTTTGAAGACCCCTGGATGGTTGTACACTTCATAGCTCTCAGCCCACTGCATTGTAGAGAGAAGGGCAGTGTGTCGTATCAGTCTTTAAATTTTGAATTATAGGAATAAAATGCTATATTTTGTTTTATTATATAGATAATATATATATGAATATGCTGAATTAACTTTGACTTTTTCTCCTCCGAGATCAATTCTCACACCATTTCCTGTAGCTTTCCCATCACTAAACCATGATACGCATGTTTGCTCAAACTACATACACAGACAAGCAAATGTTAACACCACCCAATAGTTTCTAAGACATAACGGAGTCTCGTGTATGTTTCTTGTATGAATACATGGATGAAGAAATGAACAAATATATTTATATTTCTCTCTCTCCGTGGTGAGTTAAGGGTCATTTTAATTTAAATTCTTAGAGTTCTGTTCATGCCCTACTGAAGCTGGGTAAGAAAAGTTAAAGAAAATGTATAATTTTCTCCTGGTCATTTTTTTTCTGACATTCTTTTTCCTCATAACTTCTGAGTCCAACAACTCTCTTGTTTTCCACTGACAGTCAATTCTGAGAAAAATAAGAAACACAGGTTCCATATACAAATATTCCTCTATAACTTCCCCTGTGCCCCGGGATCACTGAGTGGAGGCTGGGAAAGGATTCGATATGAAGACTTTTTTTTCAACCTTTTTTTACTTATGTGGAGCCCTGGTGGCAAAGTGGTCAAGAGTTCGGTTGTTAACCAAAAGGTCGACAGTTTGAATCCACCAGGTGCTCCTCGAAAATCCTATGGGGCAGTTCTACTCTGTTCTATAGTATCGCTCTGAGTCAAAATCAACTCAATGGCACTGGGTTTGGGGTTTTTGGGTTTATGCTCCAATTGTCTTTCTGTTTTTAGAATTCTCACCCTAGAGTTTGCATCCTTAGATGTTTCCAGATACAGTGTTACCTCTATCACTCTTCTTTCAGCTGCTGGGTGTGTGTGAATATGTGTGTGTGCCTGTTCGTGTGTCCATGGGGGAAGTCACTGAAGGGAGGGATATGGTTAAGGAACAAAGACGTGTGGAAGGAGGGAAGAGTATTGGGGAAGAAGGGGGAATTCATGCTGATTTAGTGTCTCCAAGTACACTGTGCTATTCTACGGATTTTGAAAATCAAATTTACTCTGTGGTGATATTTTATCAACATTTATGTATAAGTGATAAGCTTAATTGCTCTTCAGTCTTCACTTTCTTTTGTTAATGATAATGTTGTTGCATGCCATCGAGTCAGTTCCGACTCATAGTGACCCTACAGGACAGATCAGAACTGCCCCATGAGGTTTCCAAGGCTGTAATCTTTATGGAAGCAGATTGTCACATCTTTCTCTCGCGGAGAGGCTGGTGGGTTTGAACTGCCGACATTTTCGTTAGCAGCTGAGCACTTAACCACTGCATCACCAGCGCTCCTTTCAATGATAACGAATAGACACAATAAGAACAACAGCACAGATTTCATGCTATGTGCAATTCCTCTTCCAAGTGCTCTGCATAAACATTTTAATAACAATCCTTTTAGGCAAATACTTTCATTATTTCCATTTCGCAGGTAAGAAAATTGGGGCAAGGAGAGATTAAGAAACTTGTTTGAGGCTGTCCAAAACTATAAATAACAAAGGCAGAATAAGAATCTGCAAACAGTTATCTTGACTCCAATATCCATGTCTTAAATCACTTATAGTACAATTGATTTTTGCTATTAGGTAGAACCTGTATCCGCCTGGTCAAAAAGACGAGTGTCAGGGGAGAAAATCTGTTCAATGAAAGGAAAGTTGTGACTTCTTCCACTCTACACTGTAACTTTTAGGACTTGAGAAAGAGGGTTCCATCTAACGGTGAGATGAAACCATCCAACACCGAAACAGAACTCTTTTTAGTACCTGAGATCCTATTTCTAGATTACGAGACTATAAAGATAATTAAGGTGTAGTGCCTGTCCTGGATTTAATTTTGTAAACTTTTGGATGTTACAAATCATTTAAAAGGCTAAAATGTGACAATGATGTTTTTAGGAACTTTGTCCTTTTCTTGGTTAAAGTCTGCCGCCATGTGGCTACTTTGAAGAACAACAGTTTTAGAAGTGAATTTTCGTAGGCATTTAGGTCTAGATGGAAACATACAATATAAAATGTGAGTGTTCAACATTATAACCTTAATTTAATCCATGTCGTTAGTCTATTAGTTGTAATGGTATTATTATTCAAAGCATTCTGCACTAATTATTTATTTATTTCTCACTACCAGCTTATGAGGTAGGTAATACATGATGTCTCGATCATCTGCTGGTGTTACTCCCTTCACCCCTCATAGAGCACCGAGGAAAGCTCTGGACAGTTATCCTTAGATTCTAGCTTGTCAACCAGCTGTACCTCTATAGTATCACTTCACTACCACGTGGTAGAGTTGGATTTTAAGTCTCCGTCTGAGACTGATACTAAATACTTCAGAGCCTAAGCATTTTTTTCCCTATGCCTTGAAGTTTCCAGTTATTTTTAGTATATTTACATTTGTCAGATAATGGAACTATCTAAAATTCTCTTTGGCTAAGTTGACAAAATAAATAAGTAGTCGTGCTAAAAACCAAACCAGTTGCCATTGCGTTGGTTCTGACTTACGATGACACCATGTGTGTCAGAGTAGGACTGTGTTTCATAGGGTCTTTATTGGTTAATTTTTTGAAAGAAAATCACCAGACCTCTGGGTGGACTCGAACCTCCAACCTTTTGGTTAGCAGTCAAGCACGCTAGCCATTTCTACCACCCAAAGACTCCACAGTAGTACAGTGGTGTAGTATTAACAGTGGGAGACGAAATATTACCATCTTACTAAGAATTAGTACCTAAGGATTTCAAAGTTGTTTTTTTTTCCCCATTGCAACAAAACATAATAAAAACAAAAATAAAAATAACTTGTACCATAAATTTGGGATAAATACATACATACAGTATACTTGCTTCATGAACTTCCTACTGAAATGAGATGAGATTATCACTATGTAAGTATCATTCTTTTTTATGTAATAGAAATCAATAGCAATATACTTTAAGAATTGTTATTCATTTTTAAGATTTATGTTTCAGACCCACAAACAAATTTTATAAGATTAGTTTCCCGTTCTTTCCTTGTCCTCAGAATTATTCATAGCGGGGATCCCAATCAGTCTTCTCTCTAGAATCGCATGAATAACTGAATCTATTTTCGGAAGAGCTAAGCTTGTATGCTTCACTTTTCATTGTAAAATATCTGAATTGTTAGACAATTTAGGTAAAGGATTAGTGAAAAAAAGATGATTTAGCACTGCAGATGCTTTTTCTTTCTTATTCATAACGTTATACCAGAAAGGAGTGAATGGGTAACCACCTTCTTTCACTCTCTCCTAAAAATTAGAGGTAGAAGAAAGTCCAAAACTTCTGGCGTATTTTTCATTTAACCTTCTTCCCAAAATAATAATAATAATAATAATTGGAAAAACGTGGCCTAGCTCTCCAGGAAATATCAGGGAAGTTTCAATACATTTTTTCACAAGTCACAAAAAAATTCACCCAATATGCATATTTATGCTCTGATTTGATCTTCTCCAACTTTTTGAAGACTAAGATATACCCTCAAAAGGTTAAGGTACAATTCAAAATACTGAAAATTTAAGGCGATTTGGCACTAGAGAAATCTACTCCTGTTGCTTTGTTTATTAAAAAAAAAAAAAAAAATCCGTAGTCTTTGAACTTCTGCTTCAATTCTCTGTCTGTAGCCATCATAAAAAACTGACTTAGACAGCTGCTTTTAAGCTGCAGGTAAAGGAAGTTTATGACATTTCAGGTGGAGCAGATATAACTAGTAATAATCGTCCTTGCGTTTATTCATTTGACATATTTTTGTTGAATTTAAGACTGTCCCATAAAATTTCCAAGGAGTGGCTGGTGGATTTGAACTACTGAACTTTCTGGTTAGCAGCCAAGCTCTTAACCACTGCACCAGGAGGGCTCCGAAAATTTACTACCTGGTACATTTTGTTCTATGGCCTAGAGATAGAGCTTTAGGAAGACAGTCAATGGAGCCACCAAGAGGAGCTTACTTTGTAATGGGGCAGACGGACAATGACAAACAATAAACACGGTAACTTCAGATGGTGATAAGCTCTTTAAAGAATATTAAACAAAACAGTGTAATAGTGAGTGTCCAGTGGAAGGCAACTTTAAATATAGACATTGGAGAAGGGATTTCTGAAAAAAGCACATTAAACCAGAAGCTTAAAAGACAAGAAAGAGTGAGCCATACAAACACCTGAGGAAAGAGCATTAAGTCTGACAGAACAGAAACTGCAAAGGCCTCAAGGGGAAAAGATAATTTAGAATGTGCCACCAAATAAATAAATAAATAAATAAATAAATAAGGCTGGCTAATTAGATCAGAGCAAGTGAGGGGGATACAAGTTGGCTTAATAAGAAGTTTTTGTTTGTTAGTTTTTTTACTTGTCATGTGTCAATTGTCTTAAGAAATTCATTGTTGAAAGGCTGAAACATCCTTATTGAGGATGATATGTATCTCAAATTACTTCTCAAAGTATTTCTCTAACTTGAATGGATGTAGTATTAGGTTAAAATAAAGTTTTGATTCAGTAGATTCTGATACTCAAGTGGGGGATTCAGGATTCTGTCTTTCTAACAAGCTCCTACTTGAAGCAACGCTGCTGGTCTGTGGACCCACTTTGAGAAGCAACATTGTAGACTTTGGTGGTTTGCAGTCTTTTATGTGCATTGATTAAAAATGAAGATTATGAGTTCCTACTCTTGAGTTAATTCTGTAAGACCAGAGAAAGATGGAGAAATATGTATTTTAACAAGAACTCTAGAGAATTCTGATGAATTATCTAGATGATAATTCTGATGAATTATCTAGATGATAATGCTGATGGCCCTGATATAGTTGTGGAGGACACAGAATCGAATAACAGAAACTCTAATTTTCCTTCCATCTCTAATGTTTATGCTCAGAGCGATTTTATAGTTGACATGGAGAACTCCTTCATCCCTGTCTGCACCTGTTTTAAGAGTCATTTGACAGATATTCAGTGACTATTCAATGAATATTCACCAAAACAATATTTATTGAATGTCTACTCAAAAATACTGCACCATGTTCTATACAACCAATGTTGGCTCTTGCCCTCAAGGAACTCACAACCTGGGGATGAGTAGTCCAAGAATATAGCAGAATTGGTAAAAATAATATAGATTTTGGAAGTAGCCAAGCCTGTAAGCTGTGTTTGGGCAGGCAACCTAATCTTCCTGGAACTCAGGAACCTCATCGATAGAATGGGGATAGTATCAATAACACACAAGTATTTGTAAGGATTAAATGAGATGGCATAAGTAATTGGCACAGTGTCTCCCTCAGAGTAAGTATATAAACAATATTGAGCTATTGGGTAAGTGATGATTTTAAATAATTATGTTTAATTTTATTAGGCATGGTAATGCCATACTGGATATGTAAAGACTGGTCCTTAAGACTTAGAGATGCATGTTGAATTCTTATGGGTGAAATGGCATAGTATCTGGCATTTGCTTTTAATACTTTGGCGGGGGGGTTGGAGAGATAGATGAAATAGGATTAGCAAAATATTGGTGATTTTCAAAGCTGGGTGATAAAAACTGTTATCTCTATGTTTGTATATGGTTTCTAAATACAATTTTACATTAAAGAGAAACAGAATTCCATGGAGAAATGGCTGATTTGGGGTCTTGGCAGGAAAAGTAAAAGGTGAACCCAGACATCTTGCTGTGCCAGAAAGAAAAGGACTGAGGAAAGAATGTCAAAAAGACAAAAAAAAGTTTTATGGAGCGCCTTCCATCCAAATTTAGGACATTTTGAGCATCGAGAAAAACAATAATGAGTGTCATTGACTGTAGAATATTGAACTAATTCAAAGCTACTATTAACATTTTGGTCATAAAATAAGTAATCTTTTTAGACAGGATTCTGTCACTTAGCAATATGCATTTTAAATTCATCTAAGTCTTTTTGTTGCTCCACGGCTCATTTCCTTTGTTTACTGAATAATATTCCATTGTATGGATGTACCACAGTTTATTTATCCATTCATCAATTGAAGAACATCTTGGTTTTTCTGGTCTTTGGCTATTATAAATAACCCTTATTCTCCCCTCTATCAAAAGAAAAAAAAAATTGCCTTTGATTAGATTCCGACTCATGGCAACCTCATGCCACCTTTGAGCGATCTTCAGCAAAATGTTTCTTGCCTGTGATATTAATGATATTGTTTGATAATTTCCAAATTCGGTTGAATCACCTTTCTTTGGAATAAGCATAAATATGGATCTCTTCCAGTCAGTTGGCCAGGTAGCTATCTTCCAAATTTCTTGGCATAGACAAGTGAGCACTTCTAGTGCTGGATCTGTGTGTTGAAACATCTCAATTTGTAGTTCTTCAATTCCTAGAGCTTTGTTTTTCGCCATTGCCTTCAGCGCAGCTTGGACCTATTCCTTCAGTGCCATAGATGCCTGATCATATGCTACCTCCTGAAATGGTTGAACATCAACTAATTCTTTTTGGTATAGTGTCTCTGTGTATTCCTTCCATTTTCTTTGGATGCTTCCTGCGTCATTTAATATTTTCCCCATAGAATCCTTCAGTATTCCAACTCGAGGCTTGAATTTTTTCTTCAGTTCTTTCAGCTTGAGAAATGCCAAACGTGTTCTTCCCTTTTGGTTTTCTAACTCCAGTCTTTGCACCTGTCATAATGTTCTACTTTGTCTTCTCGAGCTGCCCTTTAAAGTCTTCAGTTCAACTATGTTACTTCATCATTTCTTCTGTTTGCTTTAGCTACTCGACATTCAACAGCAAGTTCGAGAGTTTCTTCTGACATCTATTTTGGTCTTTTCCTTTTTTCCTGTCTTTTAAATGACCTCTTACTTTTTTCATCTATGCTGCCCTTGATGTCATTACACAACTCTTCTAGTCTTCAGACATTAGTGTTCATTGTGTCAAGCTATTCCTGAGATGGTCTGTAAATTCAGGTGGGATATACTCAAGGTCGTACTTTGACTGTCTTGGATTTGTTCAATTTTTGTCAGCTTCAACTTGAACTTGCATATGAGCAATTGATGGTCTGTTCCGCAGTCGGCCCCTAGCCTTGTTCTGACTGATGATATTGAGCTTTTCCATAATCTCTTTCCACAGATGTAGTCGATTTGATTCCTCTGTGTTCCATCTGGTAAGGTCCACATGTATAGTCCCCACTTATGTTGTTGAAAAAAGGTATTTGCAATGAAGAAGTCATTGGTCTTGCAAAATTCTATCGTGTGATCTCTGGCATGGTTTCTATCACCAAGGCTATATTTTCCAACTACTGATTCTTCTTCTTTGTTTCCAACTTTCATATTCCAATCACTAGTAATTATCAATGCATCCTGAGTGCATGTTCAGTCAATTTCAGACTGCAGAAGTTGGTAAAAATCTTCAGTTTCTTCATCTTTGGCCTTAGTGGTTGATGCGTAAATTTGAATAATAGTCACATTAACTGGTCTTCCTTGTAGGCATATGGATATTATCCTATCACTGATGGCATTGTACTTCAGGATAGTTCTTGAAATGTTCTTTTTGACAATTTTTGACAATTTGAGTGTGACACTATTCCTCTTTAAGCTGTTATTCCCGGCACAGTAGACCATATGATTGTCTGATTCAAAGTGGCCAATACCAGTCCATTTCAGCTTACTAATACCTAGGATATCAGTGTTTATGTATTCCATTTCATTTTTGACAATGTCCAATTAATATTAAATAAAATTATTAATAGAATATTAATATTAATCATAGTTATTTTAAATTCTCTATTTCTAAAATATGTGCCGTATCTTGAGTCTGGTACTGATGCTTACTTTGTCTCTTCAGATTGTATTTTTTCTTGTCTTTTGCATGACTTGTAATCATTTTGTTGAATGCTGGTCATGTTGTATTGGAGGACAGGAACTGAGGTAAATAGACTTTTAGTGTGAGGATTTATGTTATTCTGGTTAGGCGTTGTGCTGTGTTTAATGTTTACTGTAGCTGTAGGTGGTAGAGGCTTCAAATTCCTCTACTGTCCTTATTTTTGTCTCCCCTTTTAATTTTGATCTTCCCTAAGTACTCCCTCTCAGAGGAAGTCTACATCTTGTACCTCTTTCAGTTGTGTTCCTCTGTCATTATACTACATATGGTGGTAAGGTGTGGAGGAGGGGAAGAGTGCTATAATCTTATAATTCATTCTCAGTTTTTTGGCCTCTATCTCTGAGATGTTACCTTACCATGTTTCTGTAGTTGAGTAGTTCCCTACCTTAGATGAGACAGGAAGACTAGAGTGGACTGAAGTGGGAGGGATCCTCTTCCCCACGTATGATAAACCAAAACACCAAACCCATTGCCATTGAGTTGATTCTGACTCATGACGACCCCATGTGTTACAGAGTAAAATTGTTCCATAGGGTTTTCTTGGCTGTAATATTTACTGAAGCTGTTCGTCAGACCTTTCTTCCATGGTGTCTCTCGTTGGGTTTGACTCTCCAACCTATAGATTAGTAGTCAAGCCTAAACCATTTGTGTCACCCAGGGACCTATGATAAGGCTCTGTTAATTTCTTTTCCCCTGGAGAGTAGGCCTTTGTCATTCAAGAATGTACTGGGCATATTTCACAGTGAGTGCTCTTTCCCTCCCTACTAGAAACACAAAGGAATATTTCTTGAATGATCTCTGTGAGAACTTAGTGGGGTTCCTGGAAATAAATTCCATGAAAGTGTAGAAACACCGTCAAGACTGTAATCCCCACTAGTCTTACACTAGTCCACACTCCGCCTTCAGCAATTCATCAAAATGACCAGATAAGTGTTCCTATCAGTTTATGTTTCCAGTAGCATCAGCGCCATCCAGGTTAGCAAACCTTTCTTTGTGACTCTCTCACTTTGCCTGCCTCTTCAGATTTCAGGTAACAATTTTCTCTGAAGCCTCAGTTCTCCGATGAGTCCAAGGAAATTGATTTTTATTTTGTTCTTTTTATTAGTTTGTTTTAGAAGAGGGAATGACTACTTCCAAGGTCTTTACATGTTGGAATTGAAACTGGAAGTCTATATTTTGGTGTTCCTCAGGCCTCTCGTTATGAGATAGCATTTTTTGTTTGGGTTCATAATGTACAGAAGGATTCCACAGAGAAAAGCTATTTGCATAAGGTCCTCTATTTTAGGTTTGTTAAAGCAGTGTACATCTTAACACTGTCAATCATTTTACTTTCAAAAAATCAAACATCTTTCCATACAGTACTGCAGCCTCTGAGTTTAGGGGGCTTGCCGTATCAACTTTGCATGGAGATATTAATTCTTGCTTAATATATTTAGGAGTCCCTGGTTGGTGCAAACAGTCAATGTACTTGGCTACTAACCAAAAGGTTGGAGGATTGAGTCTACCCAGAAACACCTCAGAAGAAAGGCCTGGCCATCTATTTCTGAAAAATCAGCCACTGAAAACCCATGGAGCATACTTCTACTGTGACACATATGAAAATCTTCCCCTAAAGTCAGAATCTATTTGATGGCAATTGGTATGGTAAATACATTTATGGTTCTGACTACATTTTGCAAATGTTCTCTTAACACCCAGTTCGCCTGAGTTAGGATCAGCCAGCGAATGAAAGAAAGGAACATCAAACACCAATCATGGATCGTCACTATCTGGGAAGTTATCAGTGTTATATTCTGTGAACTTAAATATGCCATCTTGGTGAAGTCCATTGCATATGGTATGGATTGAATTGTGTCCTCCAAAAAGATATGTTGAAGTCCGAACGCCCAGTACCTGTGAATATGACGTTGTTTGGAAATAGGGTCTTTGATGATGTTATCATGTAAATTAACATGAGGTCATATTGGTGAAGTGTGGGTCCTAATACAACATTATTGGTGTCCTTATAAAAAGAAGAGAAGAGACACAGAGATGTAGTGACAAAGAGAGAAGGAAGCCATGGGGAGATAGAAGCAGAGATTTCAATGGTTCAGCTACATGCCAAGGAACACCAAGGATTCCTAGGAACCAACAGAAGGTAGAAAGAGGCAAAAGGATCTTTTCCCAAAGCATTTAAAGAGAGCAGTGCCATGCTGACACTTGAATTGAGACGCCCAGCCTCCAGAAACTGTGAAACAATAACTTTCTGTTGTTTAAAACACCTGGTTTGTTTCATTATTATTATTATTTTTTAAGATAGCCCTAGGAAACTAATACACTATATGAATGTTACTCTGAATTGTATTATTGAACAGCAGTAAGATGGCTACACATGAATGCCAGGTAACTTCTGTTTCTCAGTCAAGGTGAGTATTGCAAGAAGAGAGTATTCCAGGTACAAGGGTTTATAAGAAGCACGTGTTCGTTCATTGTCCTAGAGTGGCAGAAGATGGAGTCTTAGTTACGGGCCAAGCATGTTTGGGAATTGTCGGCAGCTGGTGTTTTGGAGCTGTGCACAGGAGCTGTGGTTTTCATGCTCCCTGTTTTCATATTCTCTTGATCACTAGGTCATTTGCTTATACGATTTGCAGACACGCTCCAGGAAGGGTTCATAACATGAACTCCGAACAAAGAAATTAAATGATCTGTGTCATGATCACGTCTATCCCCAGCATACACTTTCCTGGAGGCCTACAGAGCTCTGGTACCTTCAACGTCACACTCTCACCACTCAGCTGCCCTGGACCAACATCTCTGGCCACAACACAAAGCTGGCCCCTATCTACCCTCCTGAATCCTTCCTGCCGATATTAATTCTTTTTAAGTAAGAAAGTTACTGAGAAGAGTAAGCAAAGGGGGAAAATATGTTGAATTCATCAATAAACATACAATAGGATACTGTGACAGAGTCTTCATCTGGAGCTTGTTATGGATTAAATTGCATCCCCCAAAATATGGGTTGGAGTCCTAACCCCTAAACCTGTGAATGTAATTCTGTATGAAAATAGGGATTTCTTTGTCATGTTATTTAGAGCATACCCAAGTAGGGTAGATTCTAAATCTAATCACTTTTGATTTCTAAAAACAGCAAATTAGACAGAGATACACACAAACGGGGGAAAGACTACCTATAAGGAAGGAATTGAAACATGTACAAGACCCTTAAATGGACTTTTGTTCTTCAGAACTGTGAGAAAATAAAAGCCTGTTTTTTAAAGGCACCAATTTGTGGTATGTCTGTTTGTTACAGCAGCACTAGGAAACTGAGACAGAGCCTAAACTCTGGCTTGTAATCTTGAAACTGGTATTTCTTCAAGCCTCCATTTTCTAATCTGGAATAATGCTATTCATGAAATATTAATACATTGTAAACTCTAAATTGCTATGTAAATCTCAGATAATCATTTCCTTTTAATTCCTTGGTACTTGAAACATTAAAAAAGAGCTATTTTTCTCAAATATTTTTTATTAGAAATAATGGTATTTCATTCTGCAATGGCAGAAAGAAGAATATTAATGAATGTAAACAATAAACTCCATTTCCTGCTTTAAGATTTTTGGTTTTTACAGTGTGGTAGATGGACTGTAGGGGAGCTCTAGTATCTCCATCTTCCAGTTTTCATATTCTTGTTTGATCTCCTCCCCTTGAGGGTGGATAGGCCTTGCTGCTTGCTGCTGATCAAAAGAATGTGGTGAAGATGATGTGATGTGCTAGATTATGCGTATGTGTTGCAAAAGATTGTAACTCATCTTGCTAAGAGATACTATCTCCCTTCCTGGCTTTGAAGAAGCAAGCTATCATGTTGTGAGCTGCCAGGTGGAGAAGACCATGTGTCAAGGACTGGAGAGTGGCCTTGGGCTCACTGTCAGAAGGAAGCTAAGGCCCTAAATTAAGTAGTCTGCAAAAGACTGAATTCCGTCAACAACCATGTAAGTTAGGAAACTGACCCTTCCCTAGTCAAGCCTCAGATCAGACGGCTACCAACCCCTTGATTACAGCTTTGTGAGACCTTGAAGCAGAGGGCCTGGCTACTGATCTAGAGAAACTGTGAGATAATAAACGTGTGTTGTTTTAAGCCACTATGTTTCTAGTAATATTATTATGCAGCAATAGCCAACTAATACACAAAGTTATACAGTGTTCTTTTTAATTTGAAGACTGACCATAACTCCTGTGGTCGATATTATTTATTTGCTCTAAATGATCAGTTCTGTTAAATTTGCCTTTATAAATGAAAATAAAAAAGCAACACAAACAAACAAAAAAACAGCTTAGGTTTATTGAACTCTTCCTAGGTACTAGGCACGTGCTAAACACTTTAGATGTCTTCTCTCACTGACATTATTTTCTACCATGTAAGATACAGCTCTCTACCACCGTCTGCCAAACAAAACACAAATAAATAAATAAATGTATCAGAGAATGACCTTCCATGCAATGTTCCTCCAGTACAGATACAAGAGAAAGCACTTAATTCTAAGACATATCTGGTGGGCTGTAAGAATTAGAATTCACTGAGCACAAAAACTGTGTTCCTAATTATACAGAATACTGGAAACAAGCAAAATAATCATAAATTTTGTCAAAATTTAAAGATAAAAATGGTTGGCTTTGAAGCAGTATGACATTTATATAATTTCATCCAACCTTCTTAGCAATAGCACCAATTTAGTTCTTTGAGTTATGTGATTATTCAATATATTTAATCATCCAAATGGGATGAAAAAAAAACTGACAGATTTACAATTTGCAAGCACTAGTCTACCATAAGGCAATAACTATGATGAATCTTCCAAGAGGCAAAGATGAAACACAAATTATTACAGCAAAAGTGTTTACTTCACATCTTATTGTTCTTTTAAAGGGAACTCTCAGATAAAAAATAGTAGGTCACAGACCCACTAGAGGTCAGAGTTTAGGCTATTCTCCTAATATATTGGTCATAAAATTATTACTACCAATTCCCTGACTCAAAATCAACAAAAACAACTTTATAAAATTACATTCAACTATAACATATAGATTTTAGAGTAGTATTTTGGTTAATTGTTACAAACTAACATTCAGTGATATATTTACTTTTACTTAAAGTATTACTAAAACATTAGATTTTTTTTCAAATGTGTTTTTTGTTTAGATCCTATAAATCTTTTATCAAACTTTCTTAAATATTTGTTTGTTACTATGACTATCTATAAAGACATCTATTCAACTTTATATGGTTTTGCTGGTTTTATTGCACTAAATTTTATTAATATATTGTCCTGTCTGAATCTACCCTAAAGGAATTTACTTAAACTTGTTTTACAGTAAATACACTATTAATATTTCCTCTCAAACTGCCATATTATAGAATTTGACTTTATCTATGCATAAATAAGAGGGCATTGTAGTTCAGTGTACTTCCAGGCAGGGCTTGGTGTTGACTCCTGGCCAATGTAAGGCAGCAGTCTTTGACACTGGGAAAAAATCTCATAGCAGAGATTATACCTCAGAGCTTGTATTTTCTCTTTAAGCAGGACAAGTAAGCCATCGAGAGCCGGTTTAAACTAATCCAAGGGACCTAAAGTTAACCTTGGCTTATTAAGTGCTGTGGGGATATATGCCATTTAAACATGGCTGCACTATTGACAACTGCATCCCCCACAGGCCTCTATGCTGTATACGACATGTTGGAGACTTGTCAGCGATGAGAAAGATTAGGTACGACTTGTTTTCCCAAACCTATTGTCCTGTTACTGATTGGCTTGTTTACCTGAATTCCTTCTCCCTTGCCCGAAACTTATTGTTACTCACCCAAAGCCCATTGTTCTGTTATTTGCTTTACTGCTTGCTGTATTGACTATAAAATAAACTCCTGGGACTGAAGCCAGGGTTCGACTCCTCAGAGTGACCCTCCTGGCCCCACTTCTCTGTAAGAGTTGTGGCATTGGTTATTGTCTCCGCCGCCCCAACAACCGTCACCGCTGTGACAAAGTGCCTCATACATATTAACTTTTCTATCCCTAGGAGGAGTTTAACTGCCATTTTCTAAACACACATCCTATGAAATGGTACGTAACCCCTACAGCTCCTGCATAGCATGATTTAGAATGTTGCTGATGTAATTCACATGATCTCCCTGCTTGTAAACTCTATAAAAGTGACCTCCCTAAGCTTTATCTTTGAACAGTCTTGGAGGCACCAGCCCCAACTGTTCCTTTCTTTGCACAACAAAATAAAGCTGCCTTTCTGATCTCCCACCTTGGCCTCATGTTTATTGGCTGTGACAAGTTGTGCTGAGCAGGACCTGAAGTTTCTGGCAACAAATAAACCTCAATCGCAGCCACCACCTATCTGTTAATGGAGGCTTGTGTGCTGCTACAATGCTGAACAGGTTTCAGTGGAGCTTTCTGACCAAGATGGACTAGGAAGAAAGGCCTGACAATCTATTTTTGAAAATCAGTCAGTGAAAACCTACAGATAACAACAGGTTTGATCCCCTTGTGCATGTGGTCACCATGAATTGGAGTTGATCCGTCAGCAGCTAACAACAAATATCCACAAATATATCAATATATTTATTTTATAGTATTTTTCTTGTTTTGTTCCAAGGTTTGTAGGTATTACTATAGAGCTCAAAATTCTATGTATACAAGTATGCGATATGTTTTTAAATGCAAAAATTATATATTCCCCTCCCATAAAATTTAAAATTATGTTTCAGCTTTTCCCCCAATATATGCATGATTAACAGTATTTATCTTTTATCCAGAACTTTTTAAAATATATTGAGCAGTGTTTTATACACTGTCAGAAGGCAATCGGTTCATAGCTACTGTATACGCTGACTGAATTTCTCTCATTTTATAAATGAAAAAGAAAATCCTGAAATGTCAAAATGACTTACATTTGACCCCACAGAGAGTGGGAAACAGTTAGAATTGGATCCACTGACTGTCAGATTTTAAAACTGCTTTTTTTTCAGAGTATAAATTAAGAGTCTTAACCACAATAATGTTCTACCTGGTTGTCTATGTCATTTCAGCTTAGCATTGTTTTGTATATGTTCAGCTGTAACTTTTTGTTTGTTTAATTGTTTCTCCATAATCAGCCCCTTAGTGTAGCTGTAACCACAGATTTGAACTGACCAATTTTTTTTTCTGCTTTGTTTGTGTTTACTGTTTTATTGTGCCTTGTTATGAGTTCATGAGTAGGTGGGAAGAAAGGGGTTAATATGCTCTGCCACTCAGAAATTACTACCCACAACCAAAATCATGGTTTAGTTTCTTCTCAAAACATATGTTTGCCGTTTTTAATCACAGACTCAGTGATTAAGAATGGAATGAAAAAGAGACACAACTAAGGAGCAATTCAAATAAACAAAGAATTAACATGTTGTGATATGTTTATAAAGACTAGAAACATCTGGAATATTCCAACTAAATAGTACAGATAATGCACCCTTTTTTTTAATAAGGGCTTTGAGCACTATAATATATCAAAATTGCTCAAGTGTTACTAAACGCCTATGTTATTTTTCCTTTACCTTCTAGCATTTGCCACTTTCTGAGTTTTTATTTCAATGTGTATTATGTTCTTTACTTCTGACTCGTATTTTAAAATTCTTTATGGAAGGCAATCCATCTTGTTTTAAAATAGTATCATGTTAATCAAATTTTGATGAATTATGCTTTGCATATAGGCCTGTTCACATTGACCATTTTAGTTGTTGTTCAAAAGGAAGATGGCGATATTAAGGAGAAGTTCAAACATTCTGACATCAAGCAAATAATTTCTCCTCGACTTGAAAGAGAAGTGAAAATAGAATAACTTTCATCATCTTGTGATTGTATCAGCCAAGGTTCAGATGCCGGAAACACAAGGCAGGCTATGTGGTTTAAGAAGGACGTTTACTATAGCGAATTGGGTACTGTCAGAAGAGCTGTAGAAACAGAACTGCCTCACCTAGGACAACACAGTCAACAAAGTGGAGAAATAGGAGACCATCACTGGCATATCTAACTTTGAGAACATACCAAAGTAACAGTGATCCAAGGCTAAGAAATTTGCTACAGCTGCAAACGTCATGGCTGTTGCTTTTCAACACTCACGTAGACTGGATACGGGCACACCACGTGGAAATGCCGGCACAGTTGTGCTGACCAACAGGAAAAGAGCTAATGCAAAAGGAAAACTGTCATTGCCACAAATTTGCTTGCCAAATTCCATGTGAGTGCATCCAAATACAGAAACACAAAATGAAGACCCAGCTCTGAGATAGTGTCTGGAAGAAAAAAAAAAAAGCCTCCTAAAGGTTGGAATAGAAGCTGAATGTCAATCAATAATGTCCACCATAGTGGTCTGAATTTTTTTTTTTACTCTGTTATTTACTGTAGTCTTTAAAATCCAGGATCTCTAGTGGTGCAGTGGTTAAGGGCTCGGCTGCTAACCCAGAAAAAGTCAGTAGTTCGAATCCACCAGCCCCTCCTTGGAAACCCTATGGGGCAATTCTACTTTGCTCTATAGGGTCACTATGAGTCAGAATCGACCGCACAGCGACGGGTTTTTGTTTGTTTGTATTCTTCAAAATCCTCTCCTTAACCTCCTGGGATAACTTGTGAGAGCCACTGTTATCACATCTTAGAAAACACTGTTTTAGCCTGTTACGGTTCAAATTGTTATGCTTTGGCACCATTCTAGACACAGAGAAAACAAAACTAGTTATTTATGTCCTCTACCCCTTTGGAGCTATGCCAATTGATACAACATGATTAAGAAAAGGAAAGAGGAGCAGGGAGAGGAAATTACAATAAAGTGGCATGAATACTCGTTTAGTCTCTTGATAAAAGAGAGAATTATAAACTTAGAAGAAAGGTAGGAGTTCACAAAGAAAACCAAGTAGATTTAACAACAATAGCAGAAACAACCACAAAACAAAACAAAACAAAAAAAATCCCTGAGAAGCCAATTGATTAGATTGGTAAAGAACATAAATTCTGAAAGAAGAGATGCAAGCAACTAATACATGAAAAATATAATACGAGTGCAGGTTAACAGAAAACCCTTTCCCGCTCCCCTCTTCCACACACATATAGAATGGGCCAGGATATTAAGACATGTTACACTTAAATGTGATTTTTTCTTTGTTCATCAGCTTCTTCAGGTTCAATTATAAACTGTTGCTTCATTTCTTGAAAGTGGCTTGGCAATAGGTAATAAGGGTCATTAAAATTTCATATTCTTTTTTAAATTTCTATGATTTGATTAAACATGACAGAAGCGGTATCTGTTGTATTGCACAGTTTATCCTCTGTAGCTTTGAAGTACCTGATAGTTTCTTTTCAATAAATTGTTTGAATAAATGAATACATGATCATTATCAAAACATTAATTATGATACCAAAAAAACCAGGAAAAATTCTAAATGTCAACATTAAAGGAATGATTAAAAAAATTGATCTATTCATATGAAAAAATGTTATTTAGCTAGTAAAATGGTATTCATATCAAGTTATTTTAATGACGGGGGACTCCGGCAAGATGGCGCTCTAGGCAGAAGCACCACGCCGTCCCTCCACAACAAAGATCCAAAACACTAAGCCAAACAGAGAATCAACAATCCTAAAACCCGAGAACATCGAATGAAGAGATGAAGAACTCAGCCGAACACCAAACGGAGTAAGAATACTGAAAGAGAACAGAGAGCGAGGAGAGATTCATGCAGAGGTCCCCTAC
>NW_004444110.1:4684268-4693148 GCF_000243295.1 Trichechus manatus latirostris
CATAAAACAGCATGTGTGTTACTGTTACATGAGAAACTATCTGTTCTGTAAGCCTTCACCTGAGGTACAATAAAATATTTTAAAAAAAAATTATTTTAATGACAAGAAAAGCCTCATTAAGTAATAATGCATAGTAAAGTAGTCTGTGGTGTGTACCTTGAATAAAAAATTAAAAAGCAAGCCATAAACGTGAGGAACTTGAAGCACTTATTGATGAAGGTAAAAGACTACAACATTCAGTATGGATTACATCTGAACATAAAGAAAATGAAAATCGTTATGACAGAACCAATAAATAATATGATAAATGAAGAAGAAGTTAAAGTTGTCAATGATTTCATTTTTCTTGGATCAACAATCAATGGTCATGAAAACAGCAGTCAAGAAATCAAATGACCCACTACACTGGGCAAAAGATCTCTTTAAATGATTAAAAAGCAAAGACGTCACTTTAATAACTAAGGTGCACCTGGCCCAAGCCATGGTATTTTAAATTGCCTTATGTGCATACAAAGGCTGGACAGTGAAAAAGGAAGACCAAAGAACTGATGCATTCAAATTGTGTTGGTGAAGAATATTGAATGTACCATGGACTGCCATAAGAATGAGCAAATCTGCGTTGGAAGATACACAGCCAGAATGCTCCTTAGAATTGAGGATGGCAAGATTTTGTCTCACTTACTTTGAACATGTCATCAGGAGGAAAAACTGCTAGAGAAAGATATTATGCTTGGTAAAATAGAGGCTCAGCAAAAAAGAGGAAGACCCTTAACAAGATGGATTGACACAGTGGCTGCAACAATGGGCTCAAACATAACAGTGATTGTGAGAATGGTGCACGACTGGGCACCATTTCGTTCTGTTATAACTAAGGTTGCTATGAGTTGGAGCAGTGGTGTCCCTAGTGTGGTGTGTGGGTGCAGACTGCAAAGTGTGACACTGTCAGAGGGGATGACCCCAAAATGACTGTCTATAAAAATGCCCTGTAGTTATAACAATGAAAACATTTTTCGTAAGCCCAACTTACATGTATCAATATACCTACAAGGCAAAAACTCTATGCTAATTTACTTTTGGAACCTTCTAATGTGCTCCAGTCAGAGCTATCATTATTACCCAATTACAAATATGCTTCGAATCACGTGGTTTCATCTACATGCGATACAATCACGTGCTGTTGTTTTCGTTGCTGCCAGTGTTTTTATAGTTGCTGATTTTGTCAAATTTTCTGGTGTCTTAGCTACAATATTGTGGTAGTTAGTGTTTGTGAATCTATCTCAATAACTTTTTTGAGAATACCGTAGTAATTAAAGGAAAGGAAGGAGTGATATATGGTAGTTACGATTTACGAGTAATATTAGCACAAAAAATATTACTTAGGTGCTGAGTGCCTGGTATGGTAGGAGGGCCATGACAGGGAGGTGACACCATGAGTTACTGCACTGGGTGACACCAACCTTAGTGACACCACTGAGTTGAAGCCGATTTAACAGTAGCTAACAACGACAACAAAACAACAAAAAACAGAAAATGTGATAAAATGTTAGCTGTGGGTCAGGGTTACTTGTGTTCTTAGATTCAACAGTTCTAGTAGCACTGCCCTGATTGTCCATTTTCCTTTCGATGATGAAAATTATAGTTCAAATTGTTCTGTATTTTCAAAATTTTTCAAATAATAAAATTTAGCCAATCTAGACTGAATATCATATTCAACTTAACAGTTCTCTGGAATGGCAAACATATATGTTTGTATATATTAAAGGCATATATTGTTTTTTTCTTTATTTTCCTGCATGAAATTCAATGCCAGCTTCATTTTATTGTTTTTGATAGGAAACATGCAGTCTTTGACTGTAGTGCAATTAATTTGTTTCTTAATGTTTAAATTTGAGGCAGACTTAAGACTCCATTACATAATAAAGAATTAAAATATGACCAACTCTTGACATATTATATAAGCCAACGAAATGGCAGATTGTCACAAATAGTTGTTAAACTGAGAAGTTTCTTCAAATTATGGTAGGTAATTACTAGTTTGTGGCAAATGCCACAATATTCAGCAACCTAGTCTCACATTTAGTATAAGCAATTTCCATTCCAGCGGGTTTGCTCACATACTCACATGAACTGTATTATGAAGAATTTTAAAGCAAACCCTTCATTTTGTTTCTCCCATAAGTGTGAGGTTAAAAAATATGATTCTAGTTTCCATCATGTAGTTTTTGTCTTTATTTACATTCAGTTGGTTCACATAACTTTGGAAATTGAATACTAGCTAGAAAAAATTGAGTAAACATATATGATGTAACTACATATATTACATATATATTATATAACAAGGGGGAAACCCTGGTGGTGTAGTGGTTAAGAGCTACGGCTGCTAACCAAAAGGCCGGTAGTTCGAATCCACCAGGTGCTCCTTGGAAACCCTATAGGGCAGTTCTACTCTGTCCTATAGGGTCCCTATGAGTCATTGGTAACGGGTTTATATAACAAGAAGATATGGATAATAGAAGGGGAAAGCTAAGTACCAAATAATAAAGGCTAGAAAGTTATATAAATGGTTAGAAAGGAGGAATGGTTAGGAAAAGAAAAAGCTTTCTCCTATTCCTGTGTTGCCTTGAGGCGATTACTGCCTGCTTCTTTGCAGAAATCATCAGCAGAGGCCAAGACAACACTGTCCTCATAAAATAAGTGCAGACTGACCAGCTGCCTTTAGACACTGGGTCTTTCAATCCTACCCTCTTAAAATTCCCGGGGCTGTGGATTACAATTTAGGGAAATCATTCCCTCCCAATTCTGCTTCACTTCACTGTTCATAACTGAAGACTACAAATGGGAATGATCAACAGTGGTCATCTGGTGGAGGTCTCTGCACAGAGTTCTCCTCCTATGCTCTAAACCAGCGTTTGGCAAATTACAACATGCAGGCCAAATTCGACCTGCTTCCTGTTTTTGTGGAGCCCAAGTGGCGTAGTGGTTAAGAGTACAGCTGCTAACCAAAAGGTTGGTAGTTCAAATCCACCCAGCCACTCCTTGGAAACCATATGGAGCAGTTCTACTCTGTCCTATAAGGTCACTTGAGTAGGAAGCGACTTGATGGTAGTGGATTTTGTTCCTATTTTTATTGTAACGTAATCACATCTATTCTTTTACATATTATCTATGGCTACTGTCACACTATTTAAGAGCTGAGTTGAGTAGTTACAACAATGTCTGGCTTTGAAAGCCTAAAATATTTACTAACTTGCCTTTTATGAAAAAAAAAAAAGTTTTCTAACTTCTGCTCCAAACTAACAGACCTAGCTTTGATACCCCCTCTTCAAAAAATTTTACCAGAGCAGCTGTTGCCCACCAAAATAAGATCTTATAAACTAAACTAAATACATAAGGAATGCAATACCACAAAGAAAGACAGACTGAGCAACTAGGTGTGTGGAACAAAAAAAATACATTTAGCCTTTTGCCTCTAGTTTCTGAAAATAACCCTTGGAATTTCCCAGCAATTTAGGTGTCTTTGTTTTTTAAAACAAATAGACAACACTTAAACACATGCAAATGAGTTGGGAGCCGCCAACTCATCACCTGGCAACTGACCTCAGGAACAGTGTAGGACGTGATACAGTCAATCATGTATATTCATTGAGTTGTGCATATTCATTATTAACTCAGTGTCTAAGGGTTCCTGCACCTTGGAGCTCTCTTTTTTGGGGCTTCCTGGAGTGGCAAGAACATCCGTGCAGGGAGAGCGTAGGAAGTCCCTGGGGACAATGGAAGCCTTGTACCATGACTTCCTCTAGACCTTGTCTGATGCGTCTGTTCTCTTGTATTATTTCTAGTTATAATAAATGTGTAACTGTAAGTATAGGTGATAGTTGCTATGCATTTTGTGAGCTGTTATAGAGAATTAACAAACCCAGGTGGCTGAGTGACAGAGAAAGGCTGCATGGGCAGTCAACGAAGAAGGATAGAGTCCTTCTAGCTTGTGTCCTAGCTGCAGCTAGTCTGAAGTGCAGGAAGTTGTGCAGACCCCTGAGCCTATGGCTGGTACCCAATGACCTGGTCCTGGGTGGCCAGGGATGTTTTGACCTGGGTCAGGGTGGCTAGGATGAAGTCTGACCTAACTCTGGGTCAGAGAGAAAATCCCATGAAAGTGGCTGGTGATGAGGAATGAAGATGTGAGAGGGTGAAGCTTGGGTCCAATTCCAGGTGGGGATTGGGATTCATGCTAATTTTTACCATGCAGTTTGACTACATTGTCCCTTGTTTGGTGCACTTGGCATCACAATAGGACACAAAAATAGAATAATTTTAACAGATGGGATGAGAATCTAAAATAAGTATGAGATAGATAGATAGACAGACAGATAGATGTTGTTAGGTGCCGTTGAGTCTGTTCTGACTCATAACGACCCTATAGGACAGAGTAGAACGGCTCCATAGGGTTTCCAAGGAGGTATTGGTGGATTTGAACAGTCGACCTTTTGGTTAACAGCTGAACTCTTTTTTTTTTTTTTTAATTGTAATTTAGATAAAGGTTTGCAGAACAAATAGTTTCTCATTAAACAGTTAGTAGACATGTTGTTTTATGACAATGGTTAACAACCCCACAACATGTTAACACTGTCCCTTCTCAGCTTTGGGTTCCCTATTACCAGATTTCCTGTTCCCTCCTGCCTTCTAGTCCTTGTCCCTGGGCTGTTGTGCCCCATTAGTCTCATTTTGTTTTATGGGGCTGTCTAATCTTTGGCTGAGTGGTGAACCTTGGGAGTGACTTCGTTACTGAGCTAAAAGGGTGTCCGGGGGCCATACTCTTGGGGCTTCTCCAGTCTCTGCCAGGCCAGTAAGTCTGGTCTTTTTTTGTGAGTTAGAATTTTGGTCTACATTTTTCTCCAGCTCTGTTTGGGACTCTCTGTTGTGATCCTTGTCAGAGCAGTCAGTGGTGGTAGCTGGGCACCATCAAGATGTATTGGATTCAGTCTGGTGGAGGCTATGGTAGTTGCAGCCCTTAGTCCTTTGGACTAATCTTTCCCTTGTATCTTGTTTTCTTCATTCTCCCTTGCTCCAGAAGGGGTGAGACCAGTGGTGTGTCTTTGATGGCTGCTCACAGGCTTTTAAGACCCCAGAAGCTACTCACCAAGGTAGAGTGTAGAATATTTTCTTTATAAACCGTGTTATGCCAGTTGAGCTAGATGTTCCCTGAGACTATGGTCCCCACAGCCCTCTTCCCAGCAATTTGACCCTTTAGGGAGTTTGGATGTGACTATGGAGCTCCCATGACCTTTCCTTATACAAGTTGTGCTGGCTTCCCCAGTATTGTGCACTGTCTTACCCTTCACTAAAGTTACTACTTATCTAGCGTCTACTTAGTATTCCTCCCCACCTCTCGCATCCCTCGTAACCAACAAAGATTGTTTCTTTTTGTGTGTAAACTTTCTCATGAGTGTTTACAGTGGTGGTCTCATACAATATTTGTCCTTTTGTGATTGACTTATTTCACTTAGTACGTCCTCCAGTTTCATCCATGTTATGAGATGTTTCACAGACTTATCATTGTTCTTTATCATTGCATAATACTCCACTGTGTGTATGTACCATAGTTGGTTTATCCATTAATCTATTGATGGGCATCTGGGTTGTTTCCATCTTTTTGCTATTGTGAACAATGCTGCAATGAACATGGGTGTGCATATGTCTATTTGTGTGACGGCTCTTATTTCTCTAGGATATATTCCTAGGAGTGGGATTGCTGGATTGTATGGTATTTCTATTTCTAGCATTCTAAGGAAGCGCCATAATATTTTCCAAAATGGTTGTATCGTTATGCAGACCCACAAGCAGTGCATAAGAGCTCCGATCTCCTTGCTGCCTCTCCAGCATTTGTTATTTCCAGTGTTTCTGATTCATGCCAGTAATGCCAGGGTGAGACGGTATCTCATTGTGATTTTAATTTGCATTTCTTTGATGGCTAGTGATCGCGAGCATTTCCTCATGTCTCTGTTGGCCACTTGAATATCTTCTTTGGTGAAGTGTCCGTTAATTTCCTTTGCCTATTTTTTAATTGGATTATTTGTCTTTTTGTTGTACAGGTGTTGGAATTTCATGTATATTCTAGAGATTAGACCTTTGTTTGACTTGTAATGTTCAAAAATTTTTTCCCAGTCTGTAGGTTCTCTTTTTTTACTCATTTGTTGAAGTCTGTTGATGAGCATAAAAGTTTAATTTTTAGAAGATCCCAGTTATCTAGCTTATCTTCTGGAGTCTGTGTGTTGTTGGTTATGTTTTGTATCCTGTTAATGCTGTGTATTAGGGCCTCTAGTATTGATCTTACTTTTTCTTCTATGAACTTTATAGTTTTTGGCTTTATATTTAGATCTTTGATCCATTTTTAATTAGTTTTCGTATATGGTGTGAGGTACGGGTCCTGTTTCATTTTTTGCAGATGGACATCCAGTTTTGCCAGCACCATTTGTTGAAAAGACTGTCTGTTCTCCATTTGATGGACTTTGGGCCCTTGTCAAAGGTCAGGTGACCATAGGTGGATAGTTTTACATCTGGGTTCTCAGTTCTGTTCCATTGGTCAATGTATCTGTTGTTGTACCAGTACCAGGCTGTTTTGACTACCATAGCTGTATAGCAGGTTCTGAGATCAGGTAGTGTGAGTCCTCCTACTTTGTTCCTGTTCTTCAATAGTGTTTACTTATTCGGGGATTCTTCCCTTTCCATATAAAGTTAATGACTAGTTTTTTCATCTCTTTAAAGAATAATGTTGGTATTTGGATCAAGATTGTATTGTATTTATGAATTGCTTTGGGTAAAATTGTCATTTTTACCATGTTGAGTCTACTTATCCATGAGCTTCGTATGGTTTTCCATTTGTGTAGATCTCTTTGGGTTTCTTGCAGTAGTGTTTTGTAGTTTTCTTTGTATAGGTCTTTTGCTTCCCTTGTTAGATTTATTCCTAAGCATTTTATTTTTTTAGGAACAGCCGAGCTCTTAACCACTGCACCAGCAGAGCTCCAGAACTGCCTCGCAGGGTTTTCAAAAAGAGGCTGGTGGATTTGAACTGCTAATCTTTTGGTTAGCAGCCATAGCTCTTAAATCACTGAGCCAGGTATTTCCAATATAAAACAAGAATTAAAATTCATTAAAAAAATTAATTGAAGTGAAAATTTAGGCATGAAAAAATATATTGAAAAATGAGAATGAAAGATTAGTCAATGGTAGAATGGATATACTTGAAGAATGAATAAACAGGTTGGGGCGCTGTGTTAGTCAGGGTTCTCCAGAGAAATACTACATGTATATATATATGTGTGTGTGTGTGTGTGTGTGTGTCTATATATACATATATATACATATATCAGGAGACAGAGATTTATTTTAAGGAATTGGCTTATGCAGTTATGGAAATTGGAAATTGGCAAGTCCAAAAGCCATCAGCCAGGCAGCAGCCTGGAAACTCCAGCAGGATAGCTATATTATAGTCTTGAGGCAGAATCTGTCTTCCACTTCCTCGTGAAACCTCAGTTTTTGCTCTCAAGGTTTTCAACTGGACGGAGGCCCTCTCACATTGTGGGGAGTAATCTGCTTTATTCAAGGTCAACTGATTTAAATGTTAATCATATATAAATACTTTCACAGCGACATCTAGACTAGTGTTTAACCAAATAATTGAACACTACAGCCTAGCCATGTTGACACATAAAATTAAGCATTACAAGCATCAAACTGGGTAATTTTCCCAGAAGACAGGAAGAAAAACTAAGGAAAAATGGATGACAGATGGAGAAAGCCAGTACCAAATGAGTTTCCAAGGGGGGAGGGGGTGGGGAGGAATGGAAAGAGGAAGATATTCTGATAATGTGCCAGGTTATTATTTCATGTCTGATTTTTTAAAAAAATATTTTCTTAAAAGATCAAAAAGCTTACACAACAGTTAGAAATTAGCAGATAGAGTTCTAGGCAAAGGTGGTAAACACAATACTGAAGTTGCTTTTACCCTGAGGACATTTGCCAAATTTGGCAAACTTGAACTTTGTATTTTAAGGTGTGATAAGGCGTGAAAGCTAAGAGACACATCTTGGGTTTCATTCCAGGGTGTGGAGTGGAGTCTAGTAGTCTAGTAGGAGACTTCTATCGAAGCTGTGTCCCCCAAATTCTTGTCCTCAGTTAAGGGTTGTCACTCTCGCTCTCTCTCTCTCTTTCTCTCTATGTATATGTACACCTACTGATCTTGCCTTCCTCAAGAGACAGAGCATGAAGTTGCCTTGGTATTGAGTAGAGCAGGAGGGAGAGAAAAACCCCATCCTGAAGAAGATGGAGACACAAGTCAACTCTCAGAATCACATTATTGGGTGCTAAAAATAAACAAAAACCCCCAAGCTGTGAATTTACCCTATTTCATTGTTTTTAGATCCACTTTTGGAGGATATATTGTAACATTTAGCAAAGTAAGATTTAACAATCAGAGTATGTCTTACATTTGGTGATGGCCCAGCAACAGTTGTGATTTAAATATCACTGACTGCACCTGAGTATCAAACATGCAGTATCAGATACTGGAAAAAAAATCACAGCCGCAATAATAGAGTACTCTTTTTCTTTTTTATTGTACTTTAGATGAAGGTTTACAGAACGAATATTTTCTCATTAACAGTTAATACACACACTGTTTTATAACATTGGTTAATAACCCCATGACATGTCAACATTGTCCCTTCTCAGCCTTGGGTTCCCTATTACCAGCTTTCCTGTCCCCTCCTGCCTTCTAGTCCTTGTCCCTGGGCTGTTGTGCCCCATTAGTCTCGTTTTGTTTTATGGGGCTATCTAATTTTTGGATGAAGAGTGAACCTCGGAAGTGACTTCATTACTGAGCTA
>NW_004444110.1:4695529-4699126 GCF_000243295.1 Trichechus manatus latirostris
TCAGAGCAGTCAGTGGTGGTAGCCGGGTACCGTCTAGTTGTACCGGGCTCAGCCTGGTGGAGGCCATGGTAGTTGCAGTCCATTAGTTCTTTGGACTAACCTTTCCCTTGTATCTTGTTTTCTTCATTCTCCCTTGCTCCCGAAGGGGTTGGAGTACTCTTTTAATAAATGTTGTACCACTTGCAGCTGCATTTTCAATGTGAAGAAAATGTGAATGTACTTTGTTCAATTTATTTCCTTATAGTTGCCTTATAATACACAGGGAAAAATGGTATATAATAAGAACATAAATTAGTTTAAAGAAATCTTTAAATAAAATTTGAAATGATGAGAAAGCATTTTTTTCATGGTTATTTAGCAGTTTTTTTTTTTTTTTTTAATTGTTGGTATCTTACCCTCAATGGAAACAGTAGTTACTCACAGGCTCCTGATGAAAGCATAACCAGATATTTTTAGAGAAAAACATCTATCCTAAACATCAAAGAACATACACAAATAATGTTCCAATTTAAATGAGCAGTTCTTATACAAACATAATGAATCACACAAGGAAACAATTTATAATCCTATTTGGAAATAAGGCTTTCTTTTGCTGTGTTAATTATATCTTGCCTGAGCAGGGTAGGTTCTAGATCTAATCACTTAAAAGTTATAAAAAGAGCAGATAAGACACACACACACACACACACACACACACACACACACACACCGACAAGGAGGTAGCAGCAGGTGGGGAGGAAGAGACAGATGACATGTAGGGATCATCTACAAGCAAAGGAACTCCAAGGATCACTGGCAGACACCAGGAACTAGGAGAGAGGCTCACAGAAGGAATCAATAAGGCTAAGACCCTGATTTGGATTTTTAGCATCCAGAACTTTAAGAAAATAAATTTCTGTCCTTTAAAGCCCCTCATTTGTGATATTTGTTTTACAGCAACACTAAGAAACTAAGACAATGTGCATATCATGTTTAAAGAAATAAAAAACAAGCTTGAAAATACCTGCAGGTGATGCTTAACTCTGAAATAATAGAGGAGAATGTCTAGGTGTAAAAATTGCATAATTAAAAGGAAAAATTAAGGATGAGTTTAGTAGCAGATTAGATACAACTGAAGAAAATATTAGTGTACTAGAAGACAATCACAAAAATTTATCTGGAATTAAACATATAGAAAATATTAAAGTGATATTAAGAGACATAAAAGATATCATGAGAATTCCTAATATGTGTCTAATCAGAATTCCTGAAAAAAAAAGCAAGGGAAAAGGAAGCAGGAGCAATTTTTGAAGATATAATGGCTGAACATTTTTCAGAAATAATAGAAGAACAATTTGTATAATTAAAACTTCAATGATTTTCAAGCAGGGTTACAAAAAAATCACATCTACACCTACACTATAGGAAAACTGCAAGACACCAAAAATTAAAAAAAAAAAAAAAAGAAGAATTTTAACAATAAAAAAAAACAAAAACAAAAACCATTGCCATCAAGTTGATTCTGACTCATGGTGACCCTACAGGACAGAGTAGTACTGCCCTATAGGGTTTCCAAGGCTGTTACCTTTACAGAAACAGGCTGCCACATCTCACTCCCCTGGAGCAGCTGGTGGGTTTGAACTGCAGACCTTCCAGTTAGCAGCCAACCACTTAACCACTGTACCACCAGGGCTCCTTGTATTTTAACAATTAAAAAAGAAAAAAAAAACCTGTTGCCATCAAGTCAATTCCAACTCATAGAGACCCTATAGGACAGAGTAGAACTGCCCCATAGGGTTTCCAAGGAACACTTGGTGGATTTGAACTACCAACCTTTTGGTTACTAGCCAAACACTTAACCTCTACCCTCCCAGGGTTTCTGATAATAGTCAGTGAAAAAAGACAGATCACCTTGAAGAAAAGATAAAAATGGAAGAAAAATTAGATTGACAGCAAAATGAAAGCCAAACCTCAGTGGAATAATACTGTGTTAAGAAATACAGATAGTAATGATTTTGAGCCAAAAAAAAAAAGAAATACACTACTGATGTGAAGTAGTATTAGATATATTCTAATCAACATATGCCCTTTATATTTGCACAATAATGGCATATGATAAACATCTTGGCCTAAATGAGTCTAAAATAATTTTTAATTTAGAATTTCATTCTTAGAGTTAAAATATTCAAGGACAAGGGCACAATAAATTTATTTTTTATCAAAAAAAAGAAAAAGATAATATTTGCTACCGGCAACTGCCATTCTAAAGGAAATTCAGAAAAATGTATTTTAGGTGGAATACAAGCAATCCAAGATAAAATGCCTGTGACAGAAGAAAAATTGAAAAAAAATGTAGAAAATACATAGGCATCTAAATAATAATTGTCTTAAAAAATAATAATGGTATAAAAACCAAACCAAATCACTTACTATGGAGCTGATTCTCACTTACGGTGATCCCAGGTGGTGTAGAGTAGAGCTGCACTCCATAGGGATTTCAAGGCTGTGACTTTTAGGAAACCGATTGATAGGCCTTTCTTCTGGGGTGCCTCTGGGTGGGTTCAAACCACCAACGCTTTGGTGAGTAGTGGAGGGCTTAAACATTTGTGCCACCCAGGGACTCCATACTAACGCTAAATAGGGTTAAAATAAAAGGAAGAATTAAAATGCAACACCAAATTAAGATACAAACTGGGAAGTGAATGCATATGTATAAAATGTATTGTCCAGGAAGAAGTCTGATTTTTCCTTAGGGCATTGAATCATTTTAGACATGAAGAAGTATCCAAGTTGTTAATTTCCAGAGTTAAAACTAAAATAGCAGAAATAGAGTATATAATACAAAAAGTAGTAGAAACACAGTAGATAGCACCAAAAGTAATAGAAACAGAGTATATAACACCAAAAGTAGAGAAAAAGGGAAAGTAAAAAAAAAAAAAAATCAATTAATATCTTAGTCATCTAGCGCTGCTGTAACAGAAATACCAGAGGTGGATGGCTTTAACAAAGAGAAGTTTATTCTCTCATAGTCCAGTAGGCTCTAAGTCCTGATTCAGGGCGTCAGCTCCAGGGGAAGGCTTTCTGTCTCTGTCAGCCCTAGAGGAAGGTCCTGGTGATGTATCTGTCTTCCCTTGGTCTGGCAGCGTCTCAGCGCAGGAACCTCAGGTCCAAAGGACACGCTCTGCTGTGGCACTGCTTTCTTGGTGGTATGAGGTGCCCCTGTCTCTCCGCTCGCTTCTGTTTTTTGTATCTCAAACGAAATTGGCTTAAGACACTATCTAATCTCGTACATCTCATCAATGTAACTGTCACTAATCCATCTTATTACATCATAGTGATAGAATTTACAACACATAGGGAAATGACATCAGATGATAAAATGGTACACAATCATATAATACTAAGAATCATGACCTAGCCAAGTTGACAGATATTTTGGGGGGACACAATTCAATCCATGACAATTAATTAAAAAAAACAGGCAAGGGACACAAATAACCCAAATAAGAAATGAAATGGGAGACACTACAACGGACCCAACTGAAATAAAAAGGATTATAACAGAATATTATGAAAAACTATATTCCAACAAATTTGAAAACCTAGAGGAAATGGATA
>NW_004444110.1:4703061-4739637 GCF_000243295.1 Trichechus manatus latirostris
AAAAAAAAAAAAAAAAAAAACAGGCAAGAAATACAGAAAGAAACAAAAACACAGAAATGAAGGAACAGTAACATAACAGGAAATAACAAAACACAATATTAGATGGGAGATATAAACAGAAATATAACTAGTTATATTGCATGTAAATAGAAGCTCCCATTAAGAGACAATGATTATTAGCGCTAACAAAAAACAAAGAGCACATTTAAACTATAATTCTGTATTTAAAACTATATGTTTAAAACACCAGGGTACAGAAGGTAAATGATCTTGTGTTATAGTGGGAACCATGAAATAAACTATTAAATAATTAAAGGTGAATGATAAAGGAATCACTACACACAAGACTTTGTTGTTGATGTTGCCTGTGTGCTGTTCAGTTGATTTGGACTCATAGCAACCCTATAGACAGAGTAGGATTGCCCCGTAAGGTTTCCTATGACTGTACGCTTTATGGGAGCAGATTGCCAGGTCTTTTCTCCTGCAAAGCGACTGGTGAGTTCAAACCTCTGACCTTTCGGTTAGCAGCCGAGCTCTTAACCATTGCACCACCAGAACTCCTTTAATACTTCGTAGGAAAAGGCTAAACAAAAACAAAAATCCTCACATCTGGACCAATAAGCAACATCATGATAAGCAGAGAAAAGCAGTTGTCAAGGATTTCATTTGACTTCGATCCACAATTAACACCAATGGAAGCAGCAGTCAAGAAATCAAAAGATGCATTGCATTGGGCAAATCTGCTGCAAAAGACCTCTTCAAAGTGTTAAAAAGCAAAGACGTCACTTTGAGGTCTCAGGTGGGCCCGATCCAAGCCATGGTATTTTCAATTGCCTCATATGCATGCGGAAAGTGGGCAATGAATAAGGAAGATGAAAAAGAACTGATGCCTTTGAATTATGGTGTTGGCAAAGAATAATGGCTATACCATGGACTGCCAGAAGAATGAACAAATTTGTCTTGAAGAAGTACTCCCAGAAGGCTCCTTAGAAGCAAGGATGGAGAAGCTTTGTCTCACATACTTTGAACGTGTTATCAGGAGGGACCAGTCCCTGGAGAAGGACATAATGCTTGCTAAAGCAGAGAGTCAGGGAAAGAGAGGAAGACCTTCAACAAGATGGATTGCCACAGTGGCTGCCACAGTGAGCTCAAACACAGCAATGACTGTGAGGATGTCACAGGACTAGGCAGTGTTTCATTCTGTTGTACCCAAGATTCTCCATGAGTCGGAACCTACTCGATGGCACCTCACAACAACAGGACTAGGCTAATGTAGTACCTAGCAGGAAATTCACAGCTTTCAATACCTTTGATAGGAAATAAGAACACTTAATATACTGAATTACACTTTTAGCTCAAGAAGTTGGAAAACAACAGCAGAGCAGGACCAGAGATATAAGAATGAGGGAAATAGTGAAGGACAAAAATCCTATCTACCTGTGTTTTTGGTATCAAGAATCAGTTTTAAGCCTTTCCCAAATCAATGTTAAATTCACATCAGTAACAACGCTTCTGAAATTCAGCTAATTAGCAACAACTGCTGCCTAGTAACTTCAAAGCCATAGCTCAAAATCAACCAATCCCTAACTACTTCCGCCTCTGAAAGTTTGCCGTCCATGAACTCCATGTTTCCCCGAAACTAAGTAGGATAAGCTCTCTGCGTTGCTCAGAAACACTGTGTTTTACAAACATTGCTTTTTCTTTTGTTTAGGAAGCAATACACTGGGATGTTGTTTCGGACGCTGAGTAGCGACCTCTTCCTTTGACACTACAGATCCAATTCAGTTCCCTATGGGGACAGTTATAAGGATGCTCTTTGAAGATTTATCCGTGATGCCAGGGAGTTGGAGGAGAACTAGATGTCTATACCTGTATAGGTGGGTAGGTTAAAAGCAACAGATACACACTTTATAGTAAAACACAGGAATCTGAAGCAACAGTTTAGATTACACACAGAAAATGTATAAATCTTTAAAATATAGTGCTGGGTGAAAGAGGTAAGAAGGATGAGGTACATACACAGTATAACACAATACCATTTATCTCAATTAAAATGAAAAAACAACTAAATAGGACACATTTTTCAAGAACAGAGAGAAACAAAAAGGGTGGAAGAATGGGAGTGAGGGGTAATAAGGAGAGTCAAGCCAAGTCAAATCAAATGAGGGGAGAGAGGGGAGGGGAAGGGAGAAGAGAGAATGGAAGTAGAGCCTAGAGGGGCCTAGAGGAGGGAGAACAAGGGAAGGGAAAGCAAAGGCAGGTGAAGGAAAAAGGGGAGAAAGGAAAAGAGAACAGTGGAGGCTAGGTTAAGGAAGGAGGAAAATGTTGCTAATGTGTTATGACCTCCAGGAGTAGATTAATATGACCTCCAGGAGTATATTAACATAGCTTCTTCACCTGTAGTCTAAAACATGAAGAAAAAAAATCATATTTAATGAATACATATGTATAGATCATGACAACAAACGGTTATAAGAGCTCTTTGTTTTAATGTATGTGTTCTAAAGTTCAAATGAGCTTTTTTTCCTCTTGTTTCTTTCATGCCTGGACACAAAAATACGATTTTCCCCCATAGCCTATTAAAATTGATGAATACTCTTCTCTCTTAAAAACATCTAATTTCATGTTTATTAAAAGCTTTGACTAAATACCCTTTTCTCAAGATAATCAAGCTTTCGATGAAAAAGTAAAAATGAACTAAATTTGTTTATTTTTATAAAGGCAAGTAATCAAAGAAAATGCACAATGGTAAATTATCCTTACAATATCTATTGTTGTTTTCTTGTGATTTTTGCATATTTCATGTATACAATGAATTGTATATATCTTTAGTCGCTTTCATTTTATTATTTTCTTTACTTGCTTACTTTTTATCATGCATTATACTACAGGAATATGTGGAACCCTAGGGGGATAAATAAATAAAATAAAACAAAGGCTTTATTCATTTTCTTCCATTAAAATCATTCTCTACATCTTACCTTAAATTGTGTACATACATATATATATATATATGTATAGTAATTTTACTGGTAAATTTTATCTAAAAATTATTGTGTTTCTCTAAAGTAATCATAATGGCTAACATCCATTTATTCAAATAATCATAACATTGCCTCCGTAAGTTTTAACAATCTTCTTTTGAAATTTTCCAAAAATTATTCTATGTAATGAATATATACATATTTTCTGTATTGATTTATTTAGCCACATCTTGTTTTTTAAATTAAACACAGATTGAACATTACCCATTTCACAAAATTGACTATCAATGATTTTCACCTGTTCAAATTAAGTCTACTTACAAAGAATTTTGACTTCACTTTAATTAATCTAAAAATCTTTCTTGACAAAATTAAACCAAAAATAATTATATGAAGATAGTAACCTGCTGGCATAGATATGATTTTTGAATAATGGCTTAAAAATGCGACTTTAAAAAAAAATAGCTTCCAATGCTTTCAATACTTTTCAAATTGTAAAAATGCAGAAATTATTGAATTTAACTTTCTTGTCTGTTTCCAATTTCCTCACTATATTACAGTAGAGGAATATGCAGAAGTGAATGTACTAACCTAAACAAAGGAATTGATAACAACAGTTTTAGAACTAGGCTTCCGTATATCAGATTTGGGTTACCCAAGCTGTCTGCATCAGCAGGACTTGACTTTGCTGTCTGCCCTGTTGCTCTTACTATTATTATTTTTTTTTCACCTTAAATAACGAGAGGCACTGGGAGATTCCTAAGGATCTTTTTTCTTTGCCACTATCCCTAGGCAAGGAGGAATTAGCCTTGTAACCAGATACTTCTGAGTCTCTGCATCCAATTTGAAAGCAAGAAACGAAACAACTAAAGATGTAAGATTACCGTAAAACAGCAGAGGGCAGTATTTACTCATGCCTGAACTGTCTCCATATGCCGAAAAGTTTTAAATTTTGAGGGGTCATTGTGGCATAAATGTATGACATATGCCCTATGTTTTGTATTGTTTGGCTTAAATTCTTATTTTCTACGTTTTTTTTTCCCTTAAAGGAAAAAACACTGACCTGATTCCTAGTCAGTTTTTTTTTTTTTTTTAAAGAAGCGACGTATACCCAGAAAAATTAGCTGCAGTGAATAGCAGGGAAATTAATCTGAGCGCCGTACGTGGCACATGGGCATTTTTTAACATTTAAGTTTACATTTTATTTTATTTATTTCAATTTTTTTTCACATCTATCCTTCACCCCAGACGAAAACCAAAACCAAACCAAACTTCATTAGGATTCCTTTGGCTACAAAATGTCGAGGGGGGAAAATAACTCAACTCTATCGGGGATCAAAATTCCGAACTAACTTTGCAACAGGAAAAGATCTCTCTCTCGTTCCAAAGGGCTTCCATTGTTATTGTTGTTGAAACTCTAAGGTTCGGCTACTGGCACCTGGGATCCAGTTAGGAAGGAAAACCAAACAAAACAAACACTGAGTTCCTCTGGCTTTTCCTAAAGGAAGTCGAAAGCGCGGCTGGTACCGAGGCCTTGGAATCCAGAGTCACCTGGAAGGTGGGGGAGGGGGCCAAAGGGTGCAGCTTTAGGGATGAGCTCGCCCTAGACTGCAAGGAGCCGGCTCTGTGGACAGAAAAGGAATGGAGAGGATTCTATTTAGATTCTGTCGGATCACACAGTGCCGTAGCTCCCTCTCCTCCCTTCGAAAGAAAGGGGGCAGGAAACGGTTAAAGCAAATCTGCGCCGTGCATTCCCAGACAGGCTTTGCTTAATCCTTCCTCCCCGCTCTAACAGACCCCTACCCCCCGCCTTTCTTTTATTTCTCTCGACCCCCTTACCCCGGAGTTATTACTAGCATAACAACCTAACGGTCTTACCCCAGACCCCGCCACCAAAGTTATTTATCTGCAAACCTGACCCCACCCCCATCTATTCTGTGGCAGCCTTTTGCTGTTATTGCTCTGACGCCGGCCAAGATTTAACCAAAAAAAAAAGGAAAAAAAAATCAACCCCCTTCTCGGTGCCTCCGCCTCCTCCGGCTCCACACCGGCCCGCCTACAGCCCTCCGGGAGGCTGGAGTGATTAGCATCCCGAGAAGCCAGTCGGAGGCGGGGAAAGCTGGAGGGCGCTCCGGGTAGGAGTGCCAGGCGAGGCTGCTTCAGCTCTGGCCCAATGGGGCTGGGGCGAGGGAGGGGCAGTAGGTGACAGGACCGGGAGCTAGGAGGAGTCCCGGCGAACTAAAGTGCGGGGATCAATGAGTGGCTAGCAAAGTTTCTGAGTCCGGCTCCAGCTCACGGTTTTCCCTCCCCCTCTGTTTGTGTCTCGGCGACCCGCGGTGTGTGTGTGTGTGTGTGTGTGTGTTGTGTGTGCGTGTTGTCTGTGTGCGCGCGTGCAGCGGGGAAGGGGCGGGGAGAGCGTGAGGGACCAGTCGGAGGATTAGAGGGTCTCCCTGAGCTCCAGCTCCAACTGCGGTAAAACCTTCAGCCGGGGCAGGCGAGAGCGAGAGCGCTGACAGGCGCCGTCCGAAGCTGCTGCGGGCGCCGCCACAGCCCAGCGCCTCCTTGCCCGCCTCCACCGCCAACGGTGAAGGAGAAAGAGGGAACAACCACTCCCCCGCCCCAAACAAAAAGCCTTGTGGATTACAAAGTGAAACTGACACAGGACAATAAAAGCAAAGATAACCAGGGCAGGGGCAAGGTGAACTACAGTGGGCTTCTGACTGGGGCCGCTGGACAACGACCCCCCCTGGCATGGTGAGGGGAGGGAGCTGGGGGACCGCGCGCTGCTCCTGCCCTACCTTCGCGAGGCCGAGAAGAAAACGGGACCTGCGCTCGCTTTGGATGTACAAATAATGGGTTGGCAGGCGCCCCGGCAGAGGTGAAAAATGCCGAGGAGCGCTGGCTGTTGCCTGCGCCCCACCACCGGCACGAAGCCGCAGCAGGGGCGGCGGCGGCGGCGGCGGCTGCTGCTGGAGGAGAAGGGTCAGAGCTGAATGCTCCCGAGTGTCGGAACCACAGCGCGAACGCGAGCGCTTGGAACGCCGTTCTACAGCTTCGTGCAAGCAGACGCCGCCGCCTGGGCCTCCGTCGCCACTGCCGCAGGCTTGTTGAGGGGCGTTGCAGCCTTGTTCTTGAGGACTGGGGAATCGAGGAAATCCCTCTTCTCCAGCCTTTGGGAAAGGAATTCGATTCTCCCGGTTCTCCACCATCCCCCCCTGTGCGCAATTGTGCTTGCACACATAGCTACCGACGTTTTTTTTCCTTCTCTCTGCAGTGTCTTCGCTATGGGTAAGTTCTAAAGTTTCTGAAGACAACTGTTTGCAATGATTCCTCATACACCTTAAATAAGGCGTTCTCTAGCAACTCACGTTCACCCAGGCGAAAAACTCAAGACTCTAGATTCAAGTCAAAGCAAAGCGGGGAAATATACGAGGCTTGAGAAACTTTCTGGAAACTCATCAACGCACAGGAGTGTCCCGCGGAATGCTCTGCTGCTTTTTGCCACGGCATCTCTCTCGCATCACGCGTGCAACTGGCTACCTGGAGACTTCCGTTGATGCAACTTGCTTTTGTTGGACTGGAGGTTATTTGAAATAGCAGAGCTCTCAGACGGAGCCTTAAGCTGCTTTTTTTTTTTTTTTTTTTTTTTTTTGATTAGTTTTGTTTTCTTTTCCCTCTGGGGCTACTTAATTGGTATAGCTATTACTCCGTTTGCTTTACCCCTTCTCTTCAACACACCGTTCAAGGGAGCTAGGACCATGAACTTGACAGGAGACAGGGCTCCTGGCCGCCCGTGGCTCCCGCTGCCCTCTATATCAGTATTTGAGCTCCTTCGCGTCGTTTGGTTACTTTCCCTGCTCCCGGGGCCAACTAGGGTCGGTGGGGCCGAGCAGCGCCAGGTGTTCCAAGTGCTGGAAGAGCAACCTCCTGGCACTCTGGTGGGCACCATCCAGACGCGCCAGGGTTTCACCTACCGGCTCAGCGAAAGCCACGCCCTATTTGCCATCAACAGTAGCACCGGAGCCCTGTACACCACCGCCACCATCGACCGCGAGAGCCTGCCCAGCGACGTGATCAACCTGGTGGTCCTTTCCAGCGCGCCCACCTATCCCACTGAGGTGCGAGTTCTGGTGCGCGACCTCAATGACAACGCCCCTGTCTTCCCAGACCCTTCTATTGTGGTCACTTTCAAGGAGGACAGTAGCAGCGGGCGCCAAGTCATCTTGGATACAGCCACCGACTCGGACATCGGCTCCAACGGTGTGGACCACCGCTCTTACAGGATCATCCGGGGCAACGAGGCGGGCCGCTTCCGTCTGGACATCACCCTGAACCCGAGCGGCGAGGGTGCGTTCCTGCATCTTGTATCCAAGGGCGGGCTGGACAGGGAGGCCACGCCGCAGTACCAGCTCTTGGTGGAGGTGGAGGACAAGGGCGAGCCAAAGCGGCGGGGCTACCTTCAGGTAAACGTGACTGTGCAAGACATTAATGACAACCCCCCGGTTTTTGGCAGTTCCCACTACCAGGCGGGGGTGCCTGAGGACGCAGCTGTGGGCTCTAGCGTCCTCCAGGTGGCGGCGGCGGACGCGGATGAGGGCACTAACGCGGACATCCGCTATCGGCTTCAGGACGAGGGGACCCCCTTCCAGATGGACCCCGAAACGGGACTTATCACCGTGCGGGAGCCTCTGGACTTTGAGGCCCGCCGCCAGTACTCGCTTACGGTGCAGGCGATGGACCGAGGCGTGCCTTCGCTCACTGGGCGCGCCGAGGCGCTGATCCAGCTGCTGGACGTGAACGACAATGACCCCGTGGTGAAGTTCCGCTACTTCCCCGCCACCTCGCGCTACGCCTCAGTTGATGAGAACGCTCAGGTGGGCACCGTGGTGGCTCTGCTCACCGTGACCGACGCAGACTCCCCCGCGGCCAACGGGAACATCTCCGTGCAAATTCTCGGGGGCAACGAACAGCGCCACTTCGAGGTGCAGAGCAGCAAAGTGCCGAACCTGAGCCTCATCAAAGTGGCCAGCGCCCTGGACCGCGAGCGCATCCCTTCCTACAACCTCACAGTTTCTGTCTCTGATAACTACGGTGCGCCCCCTGCCGCAGCGGTCCAGGCGCGCTCCTCTGTGGCAAGCCTGGTGATTTTCGTCAATGACATCAATGACCACCCTCCTGTCTTTACACAGCAAGTGTACAGAGTTAACCTTAGCGAGGAGGCACCCCCGGGAAGCTATGTGAGTGGAGTGTCTGCCACTGATGGCGACTCTGGTCTCAATGCCAACCTGCGTTACAGCATTGTCTCCGGCAATGAACTAGGCTGGTTCTATATCAGTGAACATAGTGGCCTGGTGACCACTGGGGCTGCTGGGGGCCTGGACCGTGAACTTGCTTCTCAGATTGTACTGAATATCAGTGCGAGGGACCACGGGGTTCACCCCAAGGTTTCCCATGCCCAGCTTGTAGTAACTCTCCTGGATGTGAATGATGAGAAGCCAGTATTCAGCCAGCCAAAAGGGTATGATGTGTCTGTGGTTGAGAATGCCCCCACAGGGACAGAACTACTCGTACTTGGAGCAACAGACGGGGACCTGGGTGACAACGGGACGGTGCGCTTCTCCCTACAAGAGGCTGAGACAGTCCAGAAGTCCTTCCGTTTGGACCCTGTGTCTGGAAGGTTGAGTACTATCTCCTCTTTGGACAGAGAGGAGCAAGCTTTCTACTCCCTCTTGATCCTGGCAACAGATCTGGGCTCCCCTCCTCAGTCATCAGTGGCTCGCGTAAATGTGAGTCTCCTGGATATAAATGACAACAGCCCTGTATTCTACCCAGTCCAATACTTTGCTCATATTCAGGAGAACGAGCCTGGAGGTAGCTACATCACCACAGTGTCTGCTACTGACCCAGACTTGGGTCCCAATGGAACTGTCAAGTATAGTATATCAGCTGGGGACAGGTCTCGGTTTCAGGTCAATGCTCAAAGTGGGGTTATTTCTACAAGAATGGCCCTGGACAGAGAAGAAAAAACAGCTTACCAGTTGCAAATAGTGGCAACTGATGGTGGCAATTTACAATCCCCCAACCAAGCAATAGTGACCATCACTGTATTGGACACTCAAGACAACCCACCTGTATTTAGCCAGGCTGCCTACAGCTTCGTGGTCTTTGAGAATGTGGCTCTGGGATATCATGTGGGTAGTGTGTCCGCATCCACCATGGATCTCAATTCCAACATCAGTTATCTCATTACTACTGGGGATCAGAAAGGTATGTTTGCTATCAACCAGGTCACTGGGCAGCTTACCACAGCAAGTGTGATTGATAGAGAAGAGCAATCCTTTTATCAGCTAAAAGTAGTAGCCAGTGGGGGCACAGTGACTGGAGACACGGTGGTTAACATAACAGTTAAGGATCTGAATGACAACTCTCCCCATTTTCTTCAGGTAGTAGAGAGTGTAAATGTGGTGGAGAATTGGCAGGCAGGGCACAGCATTTTCCAAGCCAAAGCTGTGGACCCTGATGAAGGTGTCAATGGCATGGTATTATACAGCCTGAAGCAAAACCCCAAGAACCTATTTATTATCAATGAAAAGAATGGTAATATCAGTCTGCTAGGGCCCCTGGATGTTCATGCTGGTTCCTATCAGATAGAAATCTTGGCATCTGATATGGGTGTTCCGCAGCTGTCCTCTAGTTTCATCTTAACAGTGTATGTCCATGATGTAAACGACAACCCACCAGTGTTTGACCAACTTTCTTATGAGGTCACCCTTTCTGAGTCAGAACCTGTGAATTCTCGATTCTTTAAAGTGCAAGCTTCTGATGAGGATTCAGGAGCAAATGGTGAGATTGCGTACAGTATTGCTGAAGGAAATGCAGGAGATGCTTTTGGCGTATTCCCAGATGGTCACTTGTATATAAAAAGTGAACTGGACCGTGAACTTCAAGACAGATACGTTTTACTGGTTGTTGCTTCTGACAGAGCAGTGGAACCCCTTAGTGCTACTGTGAATGTTACCGTGATTTTGGAAGATGTAAATGATAACAGACCTCTTTTTAATAGTACCAGTTATACATTTTACTTCGAAGAGGAACAGAGCCCTGGGTCATTTGTGGGTAAAGTGAATGCTGTAGATAAAGATTTGGGGCCAAACGGAGAAGTAAGGTATTCTTTTGAAATGGTGCAGCCAGATTTTGAGTTGCATGCTGTTAGTGGGAAGATTACAAGTACTCATCAGTTTGACAGGGAGTCTCTGATGCGGCGGAGAGGGACTGCAGCGTTTAGCTTTACAGTGATAGCAACAGATCAGGGGCTCCCTCAGCCCCTCAAGGATCAGGCCACTGTACATGTTTACATGAAGGATATAAATGATAACGCTCCCAAATTTTTAAAAGACTTTTACCAAGCTACAGTATCAGAATCAGCAGCCAACCTGACGCAAGTTTTAAGAGTATCTGCCTCAGATGTTGATGAAGGTAGTAATGGACTTATTCATTATTCTGTGATAAAAGGAAATGAAGAAAGACAGTTTTCTATAGACAGTTCTTCTGGTCAGGTGACACTAATTGGTAAATTAGACCACGAAGCTACAGCTGCTTATTCCCTTGTAATTCAAGCAGTGGATTCAGGGACAATCTCCCTCAATTCAACCTGTACCTTAAATATTGATATTTTAGATGAAAATGACAATACCCCTTCTTTCCCTAAATCAATATTATTTGTCGATGTTTTGGAAAACATGAGAATTGGTGAACTGGTGTCCTCTGTTACTGCAACTGATTCAGATTCGGGTGACAATGCCGATTTACGTTACACTATTAGTGGGACTAACAACCACGGAACTTTTAGCATTAGCCCAAACACTGGCAGTATTTTTCTTGCCAAAAAACTGGACTTTGAAACACAGTCTTTGTACAAATTAAATATAACTGCAAAAGACCAAGGAAGACCTCCTCGTTCATCTACGATGTCAGTGGTTATACATGTGAGGGACTTTAATGACAATCCTCCTAGCTTTCCTCCTGGGGATATTTTCAAGTCTATTGTTGAGAACATTCCCATTGGGACATCTGTCATTTCAGTGACTGCACATGATCCTGATGCAGATATTAATGGGAAGCTATCCTATACTATCATTCAACAGATGCCAAGAGGCAACCACTTTGGCATTGATGAAGTCAAAGGGACAATATATACTAATGCTGAAATAGATCGGGAATTTGCTAATCTCTTTGAGTTAACTGTAAAAGCCAATGATCAAGCTGTGCCTATAGAAACTAGACGGTATGCTTTGAAAAATGTGACCATTTTGGTTACAGACCTCAATGACAATGTTCCAATGTTTATATCACAAAATGCCCTTGCTGCAGACCCTTCAGCTGTGATTGGTTCTGTTCTGACAACAATTATGGCTGCTGACCCAGATGAAGGTGCCAATGGAGAGGTGGAGTATGAGATCATCAATGGGGACACAGACACCTTTATTGTGGATCGTTACAGTGGAGACTTGAGAGTGGCTTCTGCACTGGTGCCTTCGCAGCTGATCTACAATCTCATAGTTTCAGCAACAGACCTTGGCCCTGAAAGGAAGAAATCAACCACTGAATTGACAGTCATTCTTCAGGGCATTGATGGACCTGTTTTTACTCAGCCCAAATATATAACCATTTTGAAGGAAGGAGAACCCATTGGGACCAATGTAATATCAATAGAAGCAGCTAGCCCTAGAGGGTCTGAAGCCCCAGTGGAGTATTATATTGTTTCAGTTCGTTGTGAAGAAAAAACTGTCGGACGTCTCTTCACTATTGGACGACTTACTGGCATCATCCAGACTGCAGCCATTCTGGACCGGGAGCAAGGAGCATGTCTTTACCTGGTGGATGTTTATGCCATAGAAAAATCCACTGCTTTTCCCAGAACCCAGAGAGCAGAGGTAATGATTTTGCAGTCATTTATTAATTATTTGCTGATGTGCCTTTTATAAGGGTTATTCTCTTTGTGTTCACTTTCTATAATTACTTACCTTTATTGTTGATTGTCAGTTTTACAAAGAGGAGTGCATAAAACTGTTCTGCCACAAGGAATGACATCAAAGTTAGCTTTAGTCTTGGTCAAAAGCAAACAATGAACATTTTTCACCTCATAGCAATTGTATGTATAAGGCCAGGGAGAAATCATTGTCCATTTTAGGAATACAAAAGAAAAAAAGAAAGTATGTAACCTAAAGCACTACATTGAACTAAACTCATTTTAGTAAGGAAGTCTATTAGTCGATGGGCAATTCAGAATTAAGAGATCCCTACTCCAAATGAAGAACATTAATAGAAGTCAGCATTACACCACAGCTTTTTGGGTTGGGAGTGGCAAAGCAAGATGGCCTGGCATGTTACATCAGGGCAGTATTAACTTTCACATCCTCAGCAGTCTTGGTAGTTTCTTTATAGACAGTGACTAATTTTAACATGCTGAGCCAAGCTTCAGGAGATTCCTGATTTTATTTGCCTTCACGTTTTAGACACTATCTTTTGACTTAGGGTAATCCTTTCTCTCCCCTCCTGAACTGAAGCCAGAGGTACTGTGAATGATCAGAGATTAGACACTGTTTCTTGAGACACAACTGTGTTGTCCAATGCCAAGGTATAGGCACATTTTGTTCTGTCTGCTGGGGGATAAGAAATTCATGTTTCATAGCATAAGCCAAAAGCATTCTAAGCTTCACCTTCCTTCGGGTATGTTTTAGGCTTCTACCTCTATGTATGTTTTTTTTTTTTTTTTAAATTGAACTACTTCCAATGTTGTTTTGATAATCAAGTTGAAATGATATAGCTATTTTATGAAAAGCTATTGTTTACCCTTTTCTAAGTTCTTTCTTTCCCTCCTCACTCCCCCCAAAGACATTCTGGTGTTACTCAGCCAAAAACACAAAATATCAAATGTGGTTTGTGATACTTGGCAATGGCCCAGACACAACACGCTAGTGAAATTGAGGCTCATGTGTTCGTTTCCTTGCTTTCTTTTCTTTCATTTTTTTTATTTTTTAGAAGTGGGGATTTTCTTCATCTAAAATGGTTAGTTAGTATTATTATTTAATTCCTAGTGATTCTTTTTTTCATAATAGCTAGCCATGTCTGCTGTATGGAAGGTGAAGTATATTCAGGGCTTAAAGGATATTATTATTCTTAGTGGAATACAATTTTATATGCTACATAGCCCTGGAGGGATTTCTAGGCCAAGTATCCTCTTTTACCTAGTCACTGTTTTTAAGATCTTAACATAGGTCTTATATATTGGGCTATGTGGTTTCACTTGGACCATGCTTTGCATGTAATTTTATTTTGATTTAAGGTCATCCCTCTCCCCAAACCTATGCCCTATCTTTACCTTCCTACTCAGTGGTTATTTCCTAGATGAAGAGATTTGATCAGTTTGAAAATCAAAATATTTATTGAAAGTAAACAAATAAGTCATTCCAAACTTTAGATGAATTTGTTGAACTGTAAAGCAAATTATGTTATTAGTTGTTTTTTTTTCAATGCATTACATTTTATTAGAGCACTCTGGAGAATGAGAATAAAGGTCTATTATCGTTAGATTTATATTGTCTCGTTATCTACTCATTAAATAGGAAAATATCAGCTTGGCTGAAATTTACTAAATAGTGCTGGCATTGTAATAAGCATGGGAATTAAAAAAAAATTAATCATCATAAATCATTTTAGTTAGTAATAGGAAATGATACATCTGTTACTTTTTTAACTTCAAGTTGAAATGAAGTTAATGAAAATTAAAAGTTATTACTTGTATTTGCTGTACTCTATTCACTTATAAATCTGAGGAAAAGTCAATATCATGACTTCCTTAAAAAAGAAAAAAAAAATGTTTGTCAGGGTATCTTCTGTGAACTAAAGTGCTGAAATTTAAGCCAAGTTTGAGTTCCCAAGCTCCAACCACTCTTAAAATTAAAAGCAAATGTGTTTCTTCACAGAATATTGAAAGCAATAGTTGGGAGCTAGAATTTCATATTATTATTGCTTGTATCTTTCCAGTATATACAATAAAGTGCTCTTTTCCTTCTACTCAAACATAATTAATTTACCTTGCTTCTGCAAAAAAAGGAGTTGTAAAGTTATAAATTACCTCCGGTTGTCAGAGGTGATTTTTTTATTGTTTCCAAGTGCAGACTTTGCTCCAATGCATTTTTTCAGAATTTATTCATGTGCACTGAGTGGAGTCTGGGTTGCTTACTCAGGTTTCTGGCCAGAGTCATGGCTGATCACATTCCATGGGCAAGCTGAGGGTCAGTGGGTAAAAGAAAAACAATGTAATCTGCATTCTTCTTCTAGCTCTAACATCTGGGATGGAGGGCTGAGGCCTGTGATCCTGATATTGCTCATTCCAGAGATTTGTCCACTTGTGCACCTTCGCTTGCCTTACCTATCATATCTAAAACTTTAGCATGCACAGGAGTGTCTTTGAAGAATGGTTTTGAGTGCACAAGGTTAGTCGTCCTTTAATTTCACCTCTATACATTCTTAGAAGAGGATGTGTTGTCTTGATTGTTAGAATAGTTCTTATCGAGTGTGCACCATTTTTTTTTAGGTTCAACGGGCAATATAGACACAGTAGTCAATACACATTTCTCTTTTAATATGTGTTGTATAGAAACATGCAACTTATAGGCACTTGGCTGGACCTCATCAAGGACGGGGCTTTGTTTTCCTTTTATCTCGGGGCCTCGTGTATGACCTGATGGATAGTAGGTGCTCAGTACATGTTTGAATAAGATGGTAGAGGAGCCAAGACCAGAATAATGCATGCTTTTGTGCCTTGGGAATGAATCAACAATGAAAATCTGGTGGAATTGGATGGAATTAGCAAACATGATCTTGAATATTAATTGAACTAAAACACAGGCAAACAAACCCCTTGCTGTTGAGTTGATTTGGACATATTAATTATATATGTTCTATAGATGAACTGAGAATTGGCAGAAAACTCAAAGAGAAACTTGGGTGGGTGGTCTGACAGGGAGCTTGGAGTTTAAATAGGAGGACAAGAATGTATGCATTTAGGTAACCTCCAGGGCTGCCGTTCTTAAACTTTTAACATCAAGACCTTTTAAAAATTCACGAGGACCTCGAAGAACCTTTTTAGGTGAGTTTTATCTATTGATATTTACCATTTTAAGCACTGAACTAAGAAAATCTATTAAAATCTTAGTTTTAGTTCAATTAAAATCACATTAAACCCATACCATATTTTTATTTTAATAAAAAAATCTGTTTTTCCAAACTAGAAAAATAATAGTGAAAAGAGTGGCATTATTTTACATATTTGCAAATCTCCTTAATATCTAGCTTAATGGAAGACAGCTGAATTCTCAGAACTTTTTCACTCAGTCTATGGTATTATGTTATTTCGGTTAAAGTACATGAAATAGGATCCATCCTTACACAGATACACGGAATTGGATAAAGGAGGAATATTTTAAAATGCTTTTCAGATAGTTGTCTTTTTTGTTGTCGTTACTACACCAGAAATGGACAAATGGCAGTTTGTTGAAATTCACCTGCAATGTGGAATCTGAAACCATCTTTGTGAACTTTTCATGGTCTTTTACATAAAAATACATTGGTCTATCCTGGGTTTTAAATAGATCTTTTACCTATACATGGCTTAGAAACATTATAGATTGGTCATTTGGAAATGATCAAATCTCCAAATGGTCATTTAGCAATTATCCAATTACTAAAACTCATTTCTGAGTTTTAGCTGGTTGACTGAATTTTGCCGATCTTCCAAGTGTAGACATATTTCATTGTATAGTATCAAAATTCACGTATGTTAATATTAGCAAGGATCTTATCAGAATAGTCTTTAAATGTTGGGACTCTCAACCTCACGGTGATGGATAGAAGATTTCTAAAATTTGAATTTTCACTTGAAAGCTCAAATTGAAAACTCAATAAAGTTATTCGTTAGTAACATATATTGTTAGTTGTTGTTGAAGGGCCAGGCTCCATTTGTTCATTAAAATAAAAATAAAAAACACTACCAAATACTTACCTATAAAAACCATAGTTTTCTGTCAGTTATTCTTTCAAGTTAAAACAGTATTCCATAAATAAAGTGGCTAGTTCAGCTTGCAACTCTAACAATCACTATGTGCTTTCCTTTAAGAAAACTATAGCATTTAGGTATACAGCTATGGTTCTTTCTGTGCATTTCACATTTCCTCATATAGAATATTGAAAAGACATCAAAATTTAAGGGTCTAGGTTTAGTACAGGTAATAATTTTACCATTTCTTTAAGGAAGTTTCTTTACTTTTTAAGTGAAATTACCATTTTAATTTTTACTGTGAGTGTGTGGCAGTGAAGAGTACAGTGACTGCTAGAACAGTTCAGAGCCACTGCTTTGATTGATGCCAAAGTACCAGTAACTTTAAGGAGCCCTAGTGGTACAGTGGTTAAGCACTGGCCTGCTAACCAAAACGTCGTCAGTTTGAACCCACCAAACACTTCTTTGCAGGAGAAAGATGCGGCAGTCTGCTTCTGTAAAGATTTACAGCTTTGGAAACCCTAAGGGGCAGTTCTCCTCTGTCCTGTAGAGTGAGTATGAGTTGGAATTGACCTAACAGGTTTGGTTTTGGTTTGAACTAGCAGTTTTACCCGCCATTGCTTTTGCATTACTATTGCAAATGCCAACACAACAAACAAGGTAACTTCTATTTTGCACTTTTATTTTTGCCATCTCAAGCCTTTTTAGAGTCTCTGGTATGCCTGGAGGTCCGTGGTCCACAGTGAGAGATCCACTGGTCCAGACTTTTAGGTTTTTGCTAATCAGTAAAAAAATGTCTCTAGAAATACTACATTAAAGTATGTTTAGAATAGTTGGTAAATGAATTATGATGCAGTGAAAAGTAGAAATGAGTTTTAGTAATTGGATAATAAATTAATTCACATCCACACTGAAGCCATCAAGATGTCCAAGAGAAATATGGAAACATTTGTAAGATCATTGCTGAACACCACGTTTAGAAATGATTTTCTTTCAGAAGACGTAGAATCAGGATGAGTGTACCTCAGATTAAATGTTTTTATAAATTGGTGTCTTATCCATCACAGGCAGAATATAGGTGACAGAACAAGGCATATAATAATAAATAAATAATCACTGTAATTATAAAACTGTATCAAGAATTTCTATGTTCAGAGTCATCAGGTGAAGTAACTTTTAAGCATTTTATCATTTGAGCCTCACAACAACCCTAGTAATATCATTTCCATTTCACAGCTGCAGAAACTGAAGTTCAGAAACATTGTATAACTTACTTAAAGCTGTCTAGATAGAAAGGAAAATCACATCCTGACTTGCACAAATCCAGAATTTGTACTCATAACCACTATTCTATAAAGCCAGGGTGATCTGTGGTTTTAGTTAAGAGAAAGGTTCTTGGCTCCGTAGATACGGGCATATACGTATGTGTCTTAAAAATTTTGTTTTTATTTCCCTTTGTCATTAAAAATTCTTCACAAAGTATGATTATGTATTGTCTGAACTCTGGAGAAACAAGATTTTTGTCTGTCTCAGTGAGGACCATCAGCACATGAAGTAGATTACTAGGGGTCAGTGAAGTGGTCGTAGCAGTGATTCCAAATTGAAGATCCGTGGATGCGTTTCTGGAACAGGGAAGATGGGTGAGAATGTGGGAGAGGGGAACCAGAGACAAAGGAAGAGCCAAGATATATGTGCTGTGTCTCCTAACCCACCGCACTGTACAGCGTATGAGGGTGGAGGATCCATTTCTATGTTTTTAGATGATAAATTTTCCTTTCCAAGAAGTAATGATGGCGCTGGAGTGGACAGAGTGTGAAGATTAAAGGGATGTTAAAAAGAGGAAAAAAAAAGTATTGCTTTTTCTGCTTTGACTCTCCAGAATATTTCTTTAAAGACACCTTATGATTATTTTGTGATTTTTTTTTCCTTTTGGTTTTTTTTTTGTGTTATTAAACAAAATAAGGTAAAAGATTCTGTGAGTTTTCAGGACATGTGCAAATATATGTCACAGCCAGGATTATTGATGGCCAGTTACGCTCATGCTGCATATTTTATATATGTCTTCAGAATGCTTGCACTGGTTATGCTGTTTTGGTGATAGATTTCCACAGACATAATTTATATCCTGATGAATGTATTGCTTGTTTCTTTTTTGCCGTTATTAAAACACTGACCATTTTAGTCCTTTATTGTGCCATTAGATTTTGAGGCAGCTATACTAGGAATAGTTTGGAAAATACTTATGTATTTAGCGTTTTGTGGTATCAATTTTTCATTGCATTGTCTGCAGCTTGCACTTTGTCATCATTAGAATGAAGAACTGCCTAAGAACCTCATTATTTGTGAGGATATGTTGTGTTAGGCCCCAAGGTGGGTCCTTTATTCCAAGAATTAATACGTCTAAGGCTCAGTTCTTTACAATACTGATAAAAGGAACCTGTGAGTGGAACTAGGAAAAGAACAACTGGCCAATGATATGGGCCAAGATGAATTAAAGTTCCATAAAGTGTCCTACAAATAGAGTATGATAAATATTCTCTAATGCTTCCAGGCTTTAAGTAATTCTGTGACAAGAGTAACCAATTTTAATAGCATGCTAAGTAAAAAGGAGAGAGTAGGGGAAATGCAGACAAGTGGAAAAAAATTCCATTAGACAAATGTTGTTTTTAAAGTACATGTATATAATTATATGTTAACGCAAATGCACCCATTATATAGTGCCTGCTGGCTTTTCCCTGATGTTAATACTCCGAGACAAAATTGTACAATCGAGTTTGAAAATGAAACATAATCCAGTTGGCAGGTGATTTATATGTGATAATCAAGAATTGACTATAGGAATACAGTCTATATGTGTAGTCTATATATCTCTCCATGTTTAAGAAATGATCAGTAAGTAAAAAAGGGCAGAATTTTAAGGTTTTTGAGGAAATGGTAAGAGACATTTACAAACCATGCTTTTGGCAGCTGGAAGCAAGTGGCATTGTTGTGGATTATTTGTTACAGGTTATTTGACATTGTTCCAAAGCACTTTATCAGTCATAGATTCTAACACGTATAATGTACTTACAGTATGCCAGGCACTGGTGAAAACTAGGGGTGGTCTTGTCGTCATAATAATTTGGAAGGTAGGAATATACCTCATCATTCAACAGATGAGACTGCTGAGGCTCATGGAGGTGAAGTTTATGGAGCTGGTTTATGGTGGAAGCAGGATTTGAACCCAGCAGTCTGACTCTAGATTCTGTGCTCTTAATCCCAACACAGTAGTGACTAATGCTATTGTAAGTATGGTTAACACTTTCTATACTCTAACAGGCATATACTTTTTACTGTGTAAAAAGTTGTTTTCATAGTTTTGTATTTCTTTATATGGCTGATTGAAGAAATATAGGGTAAAGTGAAATTTGGGGAAGGACTCAGTGGTAGCATTACTTTAGCCCCTATCAATCTTTGTTGAGATTAGGGTTGAATAAATGGTGCTGTTATCTGTCAGTTCTTCATTTTGATTTTTTAAACCTGAGGAGGGAATTTATTTCCTTTCTTCCAGTGACTGACTGCCTCGTTTCTTTTCTTCTCTTTTTGGCAAACCTCCTTGAAGGAGTTGCCTATAACCACCTTCTTTCTTCCTATTCGTTCTAAAATCCACTCCCGTCAGGCTTAGCTCCCGCCCACCGATGAAATTGCTCTTAGCAAGGCAGATATGACAGCCTTGTTGCTAGATCCAACCATCAGTTCTCAGTGTTCATCCTATGTAACACATAAGGAGCATTTGACCTAGTTGATCTCTCTCCCTTACATGAAATACTTTCTTTATTTGGCTTCCATGTTATCATACTAACTTGGCTTTTTGTCCTATCTCTTGGACCACTTCCTTAGCCTCTTTCACCAGCTTCTCTCCATCTCCCCAAACTCTAAAGATTAGACTGCCCCGGAATCAGTTTTTGAAACTCTTCTCTTTTCAATTTACACTCATTCCATTGAGGATCTCAACCAGTCTCATGACTTTTAATAACTTATATATACCGATGACTCCAAAATTTTGTTTCCAGTCCATGTATCTCTTCTGAATTCTATATTCTTAACCAACTGCTTACTCAACATCTTTGATTGGATATTTAATATATATTTAAAATTAACATTTGCAAATCTGATATCCTGATATCCTCCTCAGTAATAACCTACTCCATCTTCAGCAATCCCCTTCTCAGTTGATGGCAGTTTCAGCCTTCAAATTGTTTGGAGCAAAAGTCTTGGAGTCATTTTTTACTGCTCTCTTTCTTTCTTACCCTGTGTATAGTTTGTCAGATAATCTTGTTGGCTTGACCTTAATAATATTTCGAGAAACTTGTCATTTTTCATCACCTCAGCTGTTACTACCTGTATCTAAAAGACCATCATCTTTCCCTTGGGTTATTGAAGACACCCCCATGTTGGTCTCTGACATCCTTTCTAACTATTCTTGCATTCTCCCTCTGCTTTTCCTACACTGGCTTCTTGCTTTTCCTAGAAATTGCTAGGCACACACCTGCCTTAGGGCTCTTGTTCCTGGCTGTTCCCTATGCATAGAATACTCTTTCCTCCGGACACCTATTTGGATAATTCTTTCCCGCACTTCAAATATTTGCTTATATCTCACGTTCTTAATGAGGCTAAGCTTTCTTTTACTGACTTATTTATTACTTCAGCCACCCCCTCATCCTACCCAGTCCCCATTATTCTGCTGCAGTTTTTCATATTCTATCCCCCAATAGGATTTAACAGCCTTCATAATCAGCTTCTCCCCATCTCCCCAAATGCTAAATGGAATCAGTTCTTAAAATTCTTTTCAACTTACACTATATCTTTGAGGAACTCAACCAACCTTATAACTTTCAATAACATGTATGCACTGTCTGTGTATATGTGTGTGTGATATAATTCATTGCTGATGAAGATTTTGTGTTTTATCTGTCTTACTCCAATGAGAGTAAAGTTCCACAAGGGCAGGTATATTTATCTGCTGTGTTCACAGATGTACCTCAAAAGACTAGGACATTATTTGGAATAAGGGAGGCACAAGATACATTTTTATTAAATGAATAAATTAATGAGTTTAGGAATGAATGAACTGGCTTCTCAGCTTCTGCCACTGTCTGCCTTTCAGTCTAGAATCAATATAGCAGTCAGAGTGATCCTTTAGAATGTAGCTCAGAAAATTTCACTCATTTGCTCAAAATGCATGACTTAGCATCACTCATAGTGAAAGCCAACTAACTCCTTACAGTGACCCATAAGGCCCTGTGTCACCTGCTGTTTTTCATTTCTTTTGTGACCTCTCTTCTTAATGGATCTGCCTCACTCATTTAGCTCAGCAACCACAGTAAGGGCTGCAGGTACAGGTGTCAGGTACTCTCGACTCAGAGTTTTTGTGCTTGGGGTACTCAGCCTGCACTGACCACTTCCTCACTTCTTTCATATCTTTTCTCAAAGTTATCTCACAAATTCCTCCTTGCTCCCAACTTGTTTCCTCTTTCTTTGTTTTCCTTTCTCCTTAGTCATTATCATCACTCAACATCACACACACTTTATTTCTTTGTTTTGTTTATGGTCTGTCTGACTCTTTTTGAAGTCCCTGGGAGGTCCCTGGTTAACACTCCCAGCTGTTAATAGAAAGGGTTGGCAGTTCTAGTCCACCCAGAGGCACCTTGGAAACAAGGTCTGGTAATCTACTTTCAAAAAGCAGTCATTGAAAACCCTATGGAGCACAATTCGACTCCGACACACATGGGATTGCCATGAGTTGGAACTGACTCCAAGGCAACAGTTTTTTTTCAGGTCCCTCTAAAACATACGTTCTATGAGGGGAGAAATTTTCTTTTATTTTACTGTTTTATTGTATTTTTGGTGAAAGTATACATAGAAAAACGGGTTCCCGCTCAACAATGTCTAAACACATCTTTCAGTGACATTGATTACATTTTTCATATTGTGTCAAGGTTCTCATTATTTCTGTTCTAGTTGTTCCATTCCCATTAACTTAGCCTCACTAATCCTCCTCCCTACACTTCCTATCCATGCTTTAGAGTAACTGTTGACCATTCGGTCTCATATAGACAATTTTTCAAAAGAGCTCAATACCTAAGAGTGACTTCTTTACTTTTTGAGTTAACCTGTTATTTATTAAAATGTCACTTCAGGCGATAGTTTCACTTCAAGGTTTAAAGACTGTCTCAGGGTAATAGTCTCAGGGATTCCTCCAGTCTCAGTGGGTCCAGTAATTCTGGATTTTTTGAGAATTTGAAGTTCTGTTCCACATTTTTCTCCCTTTCTGTCTGGATCCATGTATTGTGACCCTGATCAGAACGTTCAGTAGTGGTAGCCAGGCAGCATCTAGTTCTTCTGGTCTCAAGGTAGAGGAGGCTGTGGTTCATGGAGACATTAGTCCTGTAGACTGGTTCCTTCTCTGATTCTTGGGTTTCCTTCTTTCTGTTTTACTCCAGACAAATAGAGACTGATAGTTGTATCATAAATGGCCGCTCGCAGGCTTTTAAGACCCCAGACACTACTCACCAAACTAAGATGTAGAAATAAACGTTATGAACTATAGTATGTCTATTGACGGAGTTGTCCCATGAGACTATGACCCTAAGTCTTCAAACCAAGAAAAGTAAACCCATGAGGTGATTGGTTATGTTTAAGAAGTATCTGTATCTGTAGCCTCTATTTGTTTATACGTATACAAGAAAAAGGATGTATTGGTCAATGCTGTGTTGTATATAAGTTTACAAGAACAGCAACAACATGCATATATTTTTTTTGTGTACAACTTAATGACATCAGTTACATTAGTCAAGCTGTGCATATCTCACCCACATTCAATGCTACCTTTCCCATCACCATAAAGAAAAAGTGACTAAACTCTAGAGAATGATTTCCCCTCTTCCCTCCTTATCCCACCCATGGTTTCACCAATAGACTTAGTCTCTGTATATATACCTATACTTGTCGTTTCATGAAAGTGAGATCATACAGTATTTGTCCTTTTGCAATTGTCCTGTTTTGTTCAGCACAGTGTCCTCCTGGTTTATTCATGTTGCAAGATGTTTCAAGAACTAATTTTTCTTTATGGCTGAATAGTATCTCATTGTATGCATATACCACATTTTGTTTATCCATTTATTTGTTGAGGACACTTAGGTTGTTTCCATCTTTCTGCTATTGTGAATAGAGCAGCAATGAACATAGGTGTGTGTGTGTCTATTCATGTCTCTTTGGCTTATTGTAGACTCTCAGAATATATTTCATAAAGTAAGAGATTATTGTTGAACATGCTGAAAACATGCTACTTAAGTGCCAAGGGCTAGATTAGTGATGCATGCTGAAGTAAAGGAGTTATTTTTCATAACCCAAGCCAAATCTGTGTGGCTTCTTCTGAAATTAGTGAAGCTAGCTAATTAGGCAAAGGCTGATTTTCCTGGATAAAATGGCAGTGGCTGCGTGACTTGGCTGGCCAAGAGCCCTGAAACCCAATCTCCGGAAATCTTTAGTGTCTGCAGTACAGTAGGATCATCAATGTTTATTTTATAGATATTTTGAGAAAGAGAACATTTAAGTATATATATCACAAGCTATACTACACTATTAACATGTCTGCTCATTTCCTTGGAGCTTATCTAATATTTCTTTAAAGAGCAACTTTAAACAACTTATTGTAAACCATCTTGTGTCTTGGCAAAATGTTGAGTGCATTTTTAAAAAAAATACTACTTTCAGAATTGATAAGTTTAAATACTTCCTTTTTGTTTTTCAAATTTACCTTTCTTGTTCAACATTAAGCATTAATAACCTACATAAACTTGATAAATAAAATGTATCAAAGAAAATATTGCTTAATAAGCCATCCTGCTTGAGGTTCAGTTGGAAGAGCATATGGTTTGATTTGGAAAAACCTTGATTCAAATGTGGTCTTAGTTACTCCAGGAATCTCACGTGTAAAATGGGAATGAAAACCTATTTCATAGCTCCTTTTGAGAAAATAAAAAAAAAGAAAGGTGTTCAGTAAAGTTAGATACCTTCACTCTTTCCCCAAAGTACAAAGAATGCTATCCTTTTTTTTTTTTTTCTTAATTTCCTTTAACAAGTCTTTGAGAAGACAAGAAAGCATTTTTATCTTCTTTTTAAGGAAAAGGGACAGCATTCCCTGATGTGTGTGCTCACAAATCAACTTTAGTCAACATGATTGGCACTAAACCACACTGCCCAGTCTGTGGTTTAGTTAATGTTATTTACCCATCCATCATTATATTGTTGTTGACAAAATTCAGTAATAGAGTTTCCCAAGGGAAGTCATTTATTAATTCTTAAACTTTATTGAAAGGATTAGTTGCTCATGATACAAACAAATTAGTATGTTGGGTTATTCAGACTTTGTTTTATTTTGAAGCCTTTTCTCTGATTTAATTGGAGTGGAAGCAAAACATTCCAGCCAGAATTGTCCTTAGAAGTAAGAATGGTGAGACTTTGTCTCACATACTTTGGACATGTTATCAGGAGGGACCAGTCCCTGGAGAAGAACAACATGCTTGGTAGTGGGACAGCGAAAAAGAGGAAGACCCTCAATGAGATGGATTCACACAATGACTGCAACAATGGGCTCAAACACAGCAGTGATTGTAAGGATGGTGCAGGATCAGGCAGTGTTTTGTTCTGTTGTACATAAGGTTGTTCTGAGTTGGAACCGACTCGACAGTACCTAACAACAACAATGAATGAAATATTGACTGTCATGAAACAGTGTGTTTATCTGTGAACTTGTTTGGAAATTTTTGTGTGTAATTATTAGATGCAGTTATCTTAATTGAAATCAAGCTGGTTCCATCAAATTGAGGTAATCTACCTTTTCTTGAAAACTTCTTTGTTTCTTACAAAACCTATAAATTCTGGTAACATCTTAAGTAAGAGTTTTCTAACTCATAATGATAACATTTCCATGAAAAGGAAAATGTTTATTTCTCTCTGAAATTTTCACAATAAACACATATCCAATGGTGCACTTTCCTTCTTTCTTCTTTTTTATAGACTTTATTTTTTAGAGTAGTTTTAGATTTACAGAAAACTTGAGCAGAAAGTACAGAGAGTTCCCATATACCCACTTCGCTTTTGACAGTTTGTCTCCTATTATTAACATCTTGTATTCATGTGGTACATTTGTTACAATTGATGAACCAGTATTTTTCTTATTTTGTTGTTGCTGAGAATATACACAGAGCAACATACACCAATTCAACCGTTTCTACATGTATAGCTCAGTGACACTGATACATTCTTCGAGCTGTGCAACCATGTCACCCTCCTTTTCTGAGTTGTTCCTCCCTCATTAACATAAACTCACTGCCTCCCGAGGTTCCTATCTAATCTTTTGAGTTGCTGTTGTCACTTTGATCTGATGAACCAATATTAATACATTATTATTAACTGAAGTGTATAGTTTACATTAAGGTTTACTCTTTGTGTTGTACAGTTCTATAAGTTTTGACAAATGTGTATCATAAGTCCACTGTTACAGTATCCTACAGAATAGTTCCACTGCCCTGAAAATGCCCTGTGCTCCACCTGTTCATCTCTTTGCCCCTCCTCTTGAACCTCTGTCAACCACTATAGTTTTGTCTTTTCCAGAATGTCATATAGTTGAAATCATATGTAGCCTTTTCAGACTGGCTTCTTTCACTTAGCAATATGCATTTAAGGTTCCTCCATGTGCCTGGTTGGTGTAAATAGTTAAGTGCTCAGCTACTAACCAAAACGTTGGTTGTTCAAACTCATGCAGAGGGGCGTCGAAAGAAAGATCTGGTGAACTACTTCCAAAAAATCAGCCACTTAAAACTCTGTGAAACACAGTTCTATTCTGAAACACATGGGATTTCCATGAGTTGGAATCTACTCAATGGCAACTAGTTTGTGTCTTTTCATAGCTTGATAGCTCATTTCTATTCATGGCTAAATACTATTCCATTGTATGTAGGTAGTCCCTTTTGCTTATCCATTCACCTATTGAAGGACATTTTGAGTGTTTCCTGTTTTTGGCAATTATCAGTAAAGCTGCTATTAAACATTCTTGTGCAGGTTTTTGTGTGCACATAAATTTATAACTCATTTGGGTAAATATGGAAGATTGTGATTGCTGGATCACATGGGAAGACTATGTTTATCTTTGGAAGAATTTTCCAAGCTCTCTTCCAAAGTAACTGTGCCATTTTACATTCTCAGGAGGAATGAATAAGATCTCCTGTTGCTCCACATCTTTGTCAGCATTTACTATTGTCAGCATTTTAGATTTTAGCTAAACTGATAGCTGTGTAGTGGTATCTCCTGGTTTTGCAACGCAATCATCAAATGACATATGATGTTGAGTATCTTTTCCTGTGCTTATTTGTCATCTGTATATCTTCTTTGATGAGGTGTATCTTCAGATCTTTTGCCCACTTTATACCTGAGTTGTTTTCTTATTGCTGAGTTTTAAGAGGTTTTTTTTTTTTTTTTTATTTTGAATGTAAGTCCTTTATCAGATACGTGTTTCGCAAATATTTGCTCTCAGTCTGTGGCTTTTATTTTGATTCTCTCAACAGTATCTTTTACAGAGCAGAAGTTTTTAATTTTAATTACATTCAGTTTATCAAATTTTTCTCTCATCGATCGTGCTTTTGGTGCTATATGTAAAAATTTATAGCCAAACCCAAGGTCACCCTAGATTTTCTCCTATGTTATCTTCTAGAAGATTTACAGTTTTGCTGTTTACATTTAGGTCTATGGTTCATTTTGAGTTTTTTTTTTTTTTTTTTTTAAGGTGTAAGGTCAGTGCCTAGATTCAATTTTTTGCTTGTGGATGTCCAGTTGTTCCAGCACCATTTGATGAAAAGAATATCCTTTCTCCATTGACCTGCCTTTGCTCTTTTAGGAAAGATCAGTTGACTATATTTGTGTGAGTCTATTTCTGGGCTCTCTATTCTGTTTTACTGATTATATGTCTATTCCTTTGCCAAAACCATATTGTCTTGATTACTATAGCTTTACTGTAAGTCTTGTAGTCAGGTAGTGTAAGTCTTTAAACTCTGTTCTTCCTCAGTATTGTGTTGACTATTCTGGATCTTTTACCTTTCCATATAACCTTTAGAATCAGTTTGTTGATATTCACAATATAACTTGCTGAGATTTTGATTGGAATTGAATTGAATTTGTAGATCAAAGTGGGGAAAATTAACATCTAAATAATATTAAATCTTGTTATCTGTGAACATGGAATATCTCTTCATTTAATTAGATCTTCTTTGATTTCTTCTCTCCTTTCTCGGTGTAGTGTTCTATAGTATATAACCATTTGTTCTTCAGTCCAAATAGTTACTATTTATATTTATTTATACATCCACTTGATCCCACAGAGAATTCAAAACAACTTATAAAAGTATATGTAAAACAAAAGGATAGAATAGTTAAATGAATCTCTAGGAAGTGAAAATAAGTGTAGCTAAAACAAAAATCCTGGAATAAATAGTATTACCACACAGAAATATATGATTTAGGTAGGATTCAGCATTGATGTTTAGCTTTCTAAAAGCCAAATCAAATAGAAAACTAAGATCAGGTATGTAAGTCATGGTATCCTAAAACTAAATAAAAACATACACACCTCAGAGAGTTAATAAAAGAGAAGAAACACAGATTTTCCAAACCCAGAAACCTAACAGAAAATTGTCCCACAGATGCTCAAAAAGCAATCATATTGTAAAGTGATGATTTTCTCAGTGGCACCCTTATGAGTTCAGTGGCAGATTTTTGACATCTCTTTATTGTGATGCCTTTTAGTGTGGTTTCATGGGAAATTGTAAAAGTGCAGTTCTGGCAAATTATTTATTTATAGACCAAAAGAGATTTCCCATTGGCAAAGTGCTTTTTCTCGAGTTTTATTTCATGGAGTCAATTAATATTTTATAATCACACAAAGAATGCTCCTACTGGGGTTTTCACATTAGCATATCTGCTGCACATCACAGGGACAATCGAACTATAGGGATTTTCAGTAATATTTTAGCTTCATCCACGTGGAGACTTTACTGGAATTAAAAAAAATGTGTATATTGCAATCAGTTAAAATCTTGGCACAAAATCTCTAGCAATATGTGTCTTACGTTGCAACTATTTCTCAGGAATTGAAGCAATTATCCTGTGAGATAACAAAATTTATTATTGAAAGCACTGATGCCATTTTAAACATGGGATATTATTTTCAAATATTAAAAATATAAACAATAACTAACAGCCTCATAGAGTCTTCATTGTCATCTAGTAGAGTCGCTAACATCCTAAGGCCAGTAAATGAGGAATCGGCGCTGTGTAAAGGATAGAGCACGGACGGCAGTGGGAGCGAGTCTCAGGTTTTTAATTCTAGGGCTGTCTTCTGGCACCTCGTTTTCAAATGATCAGCTGAAACAATAGTGTTTAAGTAGCTCACTTACAGGACCTTCTTGGTGAAAGAGTCACAATTAGCACTCCTTTCTATCAAACCAATACAGTGTTGGCTCCAGTCCTTAAATGGGGATGTGAGGAAGGAGGGGTTCAGCTGCCTCATAATCACCATTTCTCCATCAGCATCCCTCCAAAGACATCCCAAACACATATGGAATTTAAATTAAAATAGATTTTTGTTATGCAAATATAAATTCCAGATGAATCCTTTAGACTCCTGCTTCTTGCTCTTTCCCACCTGCCTCTTCACTCCTTCCCATGCAATTCTCTTCTGCCCAAGCAGATTGCTATCCCTAAGCCTCTTTTTTCCCAAAATTCTGGAACCATCCCTGGCTTTAATCTTTCTCTTATGTTATACATCTTCTAAATCTTTTATACAATTCCAAGAAATTTATTTACTATCAGGTGCTGACATTGTTTAATTTTTAGAAATTTTATATCTTCAAATTAAAAAAAAAGCATTGCATATCGCATGATTATTTCAAATTCATGATAATTTATAGATGTTTGACAGTCCCATTAAAATTTTTGCTTACAATAAAACATATGTTACTTATGCATTTAATACTAATTTCAATTTCGATTATGTTCAGCTTCACCTAATAGGGAACATTATTCAGAGTTACTAACTGCTGCTTGAAATGACATTATTGCAGGATTTTTCCTCTCCAGTAGCTGTACAGTAGTTCTTAGTAGCTACAAAAGTTTGACGCACGTTCTGTTGTCTAGATAGTGTATTAAATTATCCACTAAAAACATTAAAATACTAATTCATCTGGATTACTCTGTAGGACTAAAAAGCCTATGTTGCAACTCCAGCTTAATATTTTATTACTTTGCGTAATAAAATAGGGACACATATTTACTTATTCATTGCAGTTGTAATTAATTACAAGTAATGATTCCTTAGTATTTCAAGTCCAGAGCCTGGCAGATTTAGAACACCACTTGACCGTTGACTTGCAGGAAAATGAAGGAAGAGGGAGTGAAAATTTTCTTTGTAGGACAAGATGGATTTGGACGGGAGGGACAACAGATACTTGCCAAAAATGTGGGTCGCACTGAACACAGATGGCTGTAGCTGACAGAGTTGTCTATTATAGTTTTTTCTTCTCAGCACTTTGTGTGTGAGTCGGTGTATTTATACTTAAATGAAGAATTTTTGTTGCTTGGCAACCAAGAGAAATACATTCAGAGAATCCATTTTTGCTAACGACAGCAATAAAAATATGGTGATGGTAAATGGTTGATGGTTGGGAGGGGCACTCAGTGGTATTGCTGCCGAATAGTAGTAATGTGAGCACAGGTGAGTTTCCAGGAGCGAGGCATTTGCTATACATGTTTAATAATCTAAATTTAAATAGATCACGTTATACATTTACTTCTTGGCTTATCTCTGCTTTCTGCCTCAAATACTATTTGAAACAAATAACCTCAATAAATGCATATTAGTTGATGACAAAACTTATTGTATTGTACAAGGTAAACATTTGAAGTAGTAAAACTCTAATATGACTTTTGTTTTCATGCAAAATTATAATTTTCTCAAGTTTTTAACCTCAATTAAAGGATTTAATGGATTCTTTTTGAAGAAATTCAGTGGCATTCTTAATATTGAGTGCAGTTGTGTAGTGCATTGTTGTATAGTAAAATAAACATAAATTTGAAAGTCAGAGGTTTCGTTCAAATCCTGGCTTAACTGTTGCATGCTGTGTGACCTTGAGGAAGAAGAAAAACTTCTCTGAAAGTTTTGTTAAGTTCTGTTAAGTTGCAGAATTCTAACTGCTTACTTTATTGAGTATTCTGAGAAAACGTCCAGTACACATAGAAGTGCAGATTTTCCTAAAGGACTGTTTGGTTTGCTTTTATTGAAGCTACTTTCAGCTACTTACTGCTTGTGTGGTCTGGAAGGCAATGATTGAAGAACAAAATGTAAACATTTACTGAGCATGTAAATAGCCACTGTTCATGTAAGAATTGTGATGATATTTCGAATGATATTATGGAGATGGGAAAGCAAAACAGAACTTATAAATTTAGTTTCCCAGTTTTAAGGAAATTATTAAGGAAGCACATTAAAAATACCTCTGTGGTAATTTTCTTCTTCATTATACTATAAGAGAAAGAAAAATAGTTTTCAAATACCAGTTACTAGTGAGGCAGAAGACATTACTAAGAAAAGAAAAGTTATTAGCTAATATAGAAAAATGGATGTGGTTTTAAAATACTGATTTTGCATATAATTTAAGTAAATTGCAGGGCTCTTTTTAAATTTTAATATAACAGAAGGCTAGATGAATATTTTCCAGTTTACAGATTGTGCTTGAAAAGAATGTCAAATACTGAAGTTATTTTTAAAATATACACAGCCCACCCAGGAAAACAATAAAAACAAAAACTTTAATGTAAGTTAGGATAAGCAGGTTGCTAACAAATATCCCAGGAACTTGATTTCAGAACATATTTACGGTGTAAAAGATCTTTATTTCATTTAGTAGAGGCAGACCATTACATACTCCAGCTAATGTGTGATCACGGTATGCACTGCAATTTTATGAGTTCACTTTCTAAGAAAACTTATTACGAAAACTACCCATTCTGTTTGTACTTCTGATCAAAGAGTCTTCTTTGTCTTCTGATAGAGGGAATGGAATAAGGTCCTGCTCTTGGAATGTGTTTAGTTTGATTTGTTCTTCTTTTGGCAGTCCACGGTGTATTCAGTGCTCTTCATGGGAAATAGTCTGTCGTGATCCTTAAGGTTTTTAATTAATATATTTTTTATTGTGCTTTAGGTAGAAGTTTGCAGCTCAAGTTAATTTCTCATTCAAAAATTTATACACATATTGTTTTGTGACATTAGTTGCAATCCTCACAATGTGACAGCACACTTCTCCTTTCCACCCTGGGTTACTTGTATCCATTTGACCAGTTTCTGTCCCTTCCTGCTTTCTCATCCTGCTTTTGAACAAGAGCTGCCTATTTGGTCTTGTATATTTGATTGAACTAAAAATTTAGCACATTCCTTACATGTACTATTTTTTGTTTTATAGCCCTGTCTAATCTTTGTTAACCCAGAACTGAAACCATTCCTGAGATCCATAAGGTTTTCATTGGCTAATTTTCAGAAGTAGATCACCATGCCTTTCTTCCTAGTCTGTCTTAGTCCGGAAGCTCCGCTGAAACCTGTCCACCATGGGTGACCTTGCTGGTATTTGACATACTGGTGCTAATAACTTCCAGCATCACAGCAACATGCAAGCCAACACAGTACAACAAACTGACAGACAAGTAGTGGCTATAAACATAACTATATAAATCTATTACTATATACATAACTATTATTTAACTATAGAATTATATATATATGTATATATATATTTTTGAGGATTAGTGTTATTGCTTGCAAAGTATCCCTTCTCAGAGTAGGTGATCAGAAAAAAATTTGAATTCAAACATAGCCAACCATTTTAGAGAGGCTACGTGGAAAGTGCAGTAGGAAGAGCAGGACTTTTGATTCAAGATACACTTGCGTACAAATCGTGACCTGTCTAATATTTCAGAGAATCAGTTACCTCTTTTGTGAAATCTGTTTCCTAGAGCTGCTTATAAATAAGTGCACCCAAGATACTCATACAAAATAAGTATCAGTTTATTTCTCTCTCACCTTTACATTTGCATAGATGCTAATTTTTGCTCTTTGATCAGGCAAGTAGCAAGGACGTAGCATTGGACACTGTATAAATGACACCTCATCTTTTCATCCCTGCCTTTATATGAGAATAAGCTTGAGAACTTTCCTGGGGTGTTTCCAAGTAGGAAAATAAACCTGTTTAGGATTTTTTTTTCTTCTGAGATGGAAGAGGGGCATGGAAACAGAGGGAATGTTAACCTTTTTCCTCGCCATTTGCCCGGTTGTATATTTTCACCTCGCTAAAATTGGGGTTCTGCCAGTTACCATGCAGGTAATAACCAAGGCCTTCAAAATGAGAAGGAATAAATATTAGAGCTTTGTTCTTATATTTTATTGTGAAAAATTTATTTGCCTTTGTATTCCCTCTCTATCCTCTCTAACTTCCATTCCAGTATTCACTGTGTCAGACATAGTGTTGAGTACTTTGGAATTCAAATTTCAATAGTCCGGATTTATGCCCTCAAGGGACACTCTAATAGACAAACATCACATAAACCATTGCCATAGAATGTAGAAGATTGCTATAATGAAAAAATTATCTGTATTGTACATAGGAAGAATCAGAGAAAATTAAGGAATATCTAAGGAATCAGAGGAAATTTCAGCAATCCGGTTGTTGTAAGTGGTTTCACCTGATTGATATCATCTATCCTATTTAATTAAGCACTCTGTTTATAATGAGAGTTTGTCTGCATATTTTAAACTATTTGAAGTAAAATAATTTTCTTGGTCTGTAAAACAATACTATCCTTTATTTGTATCCTGCTTTTAAAATATTTGTTAGTGAAAGATCACTGTGCTATCAAATGGAGTCTGATTTAAAGCATGCCCACCTTGGGCCTCATCGAAGGGATGCTCTAGTGCCTTGGTCTAAGGCTTCTTATCACTCCTTCTGTGCCTTCCCTTTCCTTCCTGTTTTAACACAGGTCCCTTCTGTAGTGCACAGGAGCCCTGGTGGTGCAGTGGTTAAGCATTCGGCTGCTAACTGAAAAGCTGGCAGCTCAAACCTGCCAGCCGCTCAACAGGAGAAAGATGTCGCATTCTGCTTCCTTAAAGATTGTTGTTGTTAGATGCCATCACGTGGGTTCCAACTCATAGCCACCCCATGCACAGCAGAACAAAACACTGCCAGGTCCTGTGCCATCCTCACAATCAGTGCTATGTTTGAGCCCATTGTTGCACCCACTGTGTCAATCCATCTCATTGAGGGTCTTCCTCTTTTTTCCTGATTTCCTTGGAAATCCTATGGGGCAGTGCGGACTCTGTCCTGTAGGGTCCCTATGAGTCAGAATTGACTCCACAGGCAACTGGTTAACTCTGTAGTGCTACCATCTCTGCCCTTAAGAACTTCTTTTGCCCAAAGATGCTGTAGAATGTGTTTATATTTTATGGCATCTTTGTATGTCTTGGACAGGAAACGTATGTATTCATCTGTGTCTTCAATATTATTTCTATTTCTGGTAATAGTTATTAAACAACAACCAAAAAAAAACCAAACCTACGCCGTCGAGTCGATTCCAACTCATAGTAACCCTATAGGACAGAGTAGAACTGTTCCATAGGGTTTCCAAGGAACAGCTGGTGAATTCAAACTGCCAACCGTTTAGGTTAGCAGCCGAACACTTAACCACTGCACCACCAGGGCTCCAGAGCAGTTACTAAAAACCTATTAAATAACTACTGAACAAGAATAGCAAATACCCCTAAAACAATAACAAACTAACATTTATTAAGAACATAGTATATGCTTATTTAATTCAAACCTCAAGACACTGCTATGAAATAGTGTTGTAATTATCATTTTAGACACAGTAAAACTAAGGCTTAGAGAAGATACATTTACTCTCATTTGGTCACATGGTTAGAAGATAGTAGATTTGGAAATTAACTCCAAAACTGATTCTTAACGATAGCATATTCTGACTGCAGTTTCTTTCTGATAAACATGTAGGTATGGAGACATCCTCCTCCTCCTTCTTATGTATTTTTTAGCAGCGAATATTTTCACTGTACATGGTAACTATTGGTATAATTTTATATGTGTATATAGTATAGATTTCTTTTTAAACTCACTTCAAACTCTTTTTGGAATGAGTGATGAATAAAAATAATAATTTGAATGCAGAAGCAGGATTTATTCAGATGAATCTGGAAAAATATTCTTTAAGATATTGTTGACTCATATAAAATATGGGAATTTAAGAAAACATATTCTTCCACATATCTTTTCAAGAGCTTTTATTGTTTCTATTTTATACATAGTCAAATTAAGCAAAATTTAAACTTGAAAAAATCCATTTTCCTATGGTGATATATCATTATAGCTTGATTTGTTCCCAAAACTTAATGTACCTAAGAATTTTTTATGTAGATACTTCTTTAGAATGCAGATTATTTTTCAAACTGTTTGAGGAAGATTTATGGAACAACCAACTTTAGCAAGTCCCCCTAGTGATTCCAGTGCAAATTTCCCACAGACTACATTGTAAGAAACCATTCTTGTTTAGCAGGCTGTATTTTATATAGTAGATTAATCACACATTTGCAAATTTGAATACTCTTCTCTGAAATGGTACATGTGAGGGTCAACACATGGAGCACTAATGGATAGTCAATTTTTCTCATTTAACAACAATTCAAGAATACTATAACAATTTGGCATTGATTGACAACCTATTTCAAGTATCTGTAGCAATTAGCTAAGTAATAAATGCAAGATAAAACTCCAATTAAAAAATAAAAATATACATTGTCCTAGTAATCGATTCAGCAAACTCTGATAAATGTATTATCTCTATCTCTATCGATCTTTCAGTATCCTTACATTGGATTCTAGAAAATTATCTTAAAAAATTTACATTTATTATATATTTAGATGAAAGATGAGAACAATAGATTTATTAGAGGGAATCAAACTTTAGTTGATTCAAGCTACTTAGGAAAACCAATATTTCAGAAAGGTATGAAGAGATAAAGGACAATAAGAAAGAACTGTGTAAAGTTTGAAGTGTAAGGAATGGTTTTATGAGGTATCTGTTGGGTAGTATTTTTAAAATAAATTAAAATCACAAGAATCTTTTGCTTGGAGTAGAATCCATGAAGTGTTTTAAAGAGTATATGAGGTGGCCTGAGGCAGTAGGTATATGGGAATTTACGTTAGTATTAGAGATTTAGATATAATAGTAAATTATATATCATGGGCTTAACTGACTTACTTGAGTAAGCCCTTTAATTTTCATCTAATATTAGTTGTCTATTTTGTTGTTCTATACTTGTAGAATTACTATTAGTATAGAGTCTCAAAGTGTTTCTTATTTCTGAAGTCTTCTAAGACATGAAATCATGAGTGGTTTACTAATGTCCATTTATGAGAAAATTGGTTAATGATTAATAGAACATTTTTCAGTTGTTGGAACCCATTATGTGCTCAATATATCTTTTTAAGTTCATTGCATATTGTGTTATGCAATGCCTTTTAAAAGTCTCTTGTGTTTGCAGATCTGATTATTATGTGCAGCAATCAAAATACAATCAGTAAGCTATAAATGTAACATTCTATATCTAAGAGAATAAGAGAAAACTTGTAAAATTGTAATTTAACATAATTGAAACACACGCCTAGCCATCTGGAGCACTTCTGATAATATAAAGACATTTTGCATTTTAAATAAAGGATTCTGAATTAAATCAGAATCCTTTTGTACCTTTCAAAGACATTGATGTATTGAGTGTGTGAGTGGCTTTCCATCTTATACAAGAAATGAATGATTGCCTAAATGGCCTTTTATTTCTTCTTTTAATAAAATAGAAACATACAGTCAGGCAAAATGAAGTCTTGGTGAAAGTAAATAATGCTAAGTATTTTACTTCTACTATTCACCAAATAATACAAAATATAAATTCTTCAAAGTGTAATGTGATGCTTGGCATTATTGAATGTTTGCTGAATGAATGAATGAATAAACTTGATTATTTGAATATTACATATCAGTGATTTTTGTGATACACATTAAAGAGTACTGTAAAATAATTCTAATTTATGATTACAAACATCTAAAAAATCAGCATATCTATTGATGTTGATCAACTTATAGAGTCAAGCAGACCTGGCTTTACTAATGTGAAATAATTTATATAAAAATATTTTGGAGAGTGGAAATTTTTATTAAGTTCAAGTAATTAAAAATATTCCGTATTATGAAATATGAAATTAAATTTGCCATTGTTCTTACTGTAATCGCTACTGGTATTTTAATTTGTTAATATTATTTTTTATCAAGATCATAAAACTATATAAATGAAATTTTAAATTTATTATTTATTGTAAAAATAAAACCCAG
>NW_004444110.1:4739737-4790516 GCF_000243295.1 Trichechus manatus latirostris
CATAAAACTATATAAATGAAATTTTAAATTTATTATTTATTGTAAAAATAAAACCCAGAGCCAATTCATTGGTGGACTGTTTCTATGTAAAATATTCATATGCAGTGGTCATCAGAGAAATATATATTTGTCATTTCTTGTCCAAGACACATAGGAATCTCCATAGCCAAATAAATAATATGGCTTTATATTACCACATATACACAGGTTTGGATAACAGATTTACAGCAATGAAAACAGAAAAAACAAACAAAACAATTTTAAGGACCAAAAACACCACCCTGAAAACTCCGCTTGAGAATGACCTAATTTAAGCTATTAGCTCTTTATTGGCTGATGAGAACTTCCTTTCAGTGACTGACAGTCATATATTCTGAATAAAAAATAAAACCATATATTTCAAAAATGCCTTATTGTGTGTCCATTAAGCTTGTCTGATGAAGTTTAAACTTTTTAAAATGTTGTCTATCTTATAAAATACATCAATTAAATTCACCAATAATTATAATTGTAGTTCGATTTTACGGTTACTTCTCATTCTAAAATGAATGAATAAGAGAATTACTGAGTTCCTTCTCTGATTAGGTTTGTATGAGAAACATGTAGAATTGGTAGAAAAATAAACAATTAAAATTATTCTTAAGATAGATAATTAAAAATATGTTTTTTGTTTCACTGATTCTTACCTAGAGCAAATGAATTCTAAGGGTAGGCTATAATCAAAGAATATTTATGTAATTTATGAAATTATTACATGATATATATTTTATTTAACTTTACAGTGTGCTGTGGGGTCTAATGTAAATACATCTAAATTTAAAAGACAAAGTAAACATTGTATTTGTAGCATTGAGAACATGAATATGTATGTCATATATATTTAGAAAAACATTTCTAGGTTTAGCATACACTTTTTATTTAATGTACAAAAGTTTCTCTCACTTTTTTAAACATTAACGTAAGAATTCAGGTTTCTATATTTTTACTTTTTATGGCTTCTGTTATGTTTTAGGCTGCTGAGTTATCTCTGTCTGCATTAGATTTTAAAAATGTCCTTAGTAATACTGAATGATGGCCATCTTATCTTTTTTGGTGTCTCTGCCTTCCTGTATCAGGCAATATATTTTGATCTGTAGTATAAATCATTTCAGTACACTTGTAAAATATTTATTTCCTAAGTAGTCTATTTAAACCGCTATGACAAGTAGTAAGGACAGTGTCCAAAGTTTGTTAGTTAAATTGTTTAACAATTACACACACACACACATGCACACACACACATCCATTTATTTAAAAACTGTTGAGTTATTTGATGAGAGTTAATTTTCTTTTCACATTTTAAATCCAATAATCATATGGTTGCCATTGTGCTTTATTTTAGATTAGGCTTGTGAATTTCAAACAAATTTTTTTTAGATTTTTTTCTCATCTATTTTCTTACTGTGAATGTACTTTTAAATATTAAAAATGTCTATAAATACATAGTCTATTTGTCACAATTTTATGTGATATGTCTGGCATTTAAAAATTCTATACATGTTGTGATACATATTTGAATGTTATTCTTTATAATAAGAACAATTGTTAGAAGAGATAAACCGAATTTTATATTACTCCATTGCTAAGAATATTAAAATCCTATATAAAATTCCAGTATATAAAGTTTTAGTTCTGTTCATTCATTTGCACTGCTGTTATCATATTTCATTTTATGAATATAGCATCATTTATTTATCCATTATTCTATTGATGAGAAAACAAAGCTCTCAGATTGCTTCTTTCAGTATCCTAATGGATCACTGGTATGAAAATTTTGGTGGAAAAAAAGTAAAACAAATACTATCTATTCACTTGCTCTTTTAAAAAAATATTCAGAATATAAACACTTTTTATTTCTTAGTTATTACATTAAGTCAGTGTTTTTAGACATAGAAATGTTCCATCTGTATATATTCTTTGGAATAGTAAATCAATATTTATAATTTTGAAGTTATAGATTGGTTTATAATTAACTGTACTTGCCAATATTAGTTGTATAAATCTTTAAGTTACTGTATAGCAGAAATTCTTCCCAATTTTAGTCTTTATTTCTAAAGAAGTTTCATAAGCTTTAATGAATAATTTTGCAGTTTTCAGTTCTTTCCAGTGGTTCTTTGAAAACAAATCGGTGGTTCTCATAATAAGGCTTCTATTTTTTCCATAAAATCTGAGGTATATCTTAACTCTTCTGGTTCTATTAGGCTTAGCGATAGCTTACTCACCGTCATTAAGGGCAGATGGTCTTTTTAGAAGCTAGTCAGTGCTTTTTCCCAGTTACGCGCAACTATGGCTCTAGTGATTTAAAAGCAATTGTGTATTAAGCTTCTGGTCCAGGGGGCTGGTTATTTAGTGATGCCAGGCCTAGAATCCAGAGTGCCAAGGCCAGAGGCTCCTCCCATGTCACCAGCCTGCGCAAGTTACCATCCATTTAATGTCCTTCTATTCTTTGACCCCTAAATCAGCCAGGAGTTTTCATCTGATTTGCAATTCCATTTGGTAAGAAAATTATTTTGATAAGACTGTAATTTTATCTCCTAACATAATATTATCAGCAATGTTTACTGATTTTAAGTATCTTAGACGTTTTAAGCACATTTTTTAAAAATGAGTTTGGATATTGACTACCTTATGTGTACAGAACTTCACTGCTAAAGAAAATAATTAAGATAGATATTGACCCAGCCACTACAGAAGAGAAATAGAGCCAAAGTTGTGGGAGGTTACACAAAACAGTTAGTTAACCACATTCTTAGTTAGATGAATTCAAAATGGCTTTCTGGGAAGAAAGTTGATCTTGGACTTACATGAATTGCTAAAGATTTGAAAAAAAAAACAGAACAAACTAGGCATTTTCAGAAACAAAATCAACTCAGGACTGTGGAAAATGAGCAGGGACAGTAACTGAGCTGGTGACAGGACAGTGCTGTGCTGTAATAGATGAACTGAGAACAGTTTAGATTGTGATGTGAGTTGGAGGAAAGCGCATAAACGTATTACGTATTATGTGTTTTCTTTTTTTATGCGATATTAAGCAATCTATATTTTAAAGCTGTAGTGACCACTTGTAACCCAATTGCTACAATGTAAAAAGTTCCTGATGAACATTGAGCAATGCTATAAATTTTGCCAGAACGTATGAAAGAGGCAGTGCTTGTGGATTTTTAATAAGATTATCTGAATTATAAATTCATTGTTTTAAATATACTGTACTTTACAGTCCCCTTTCCTGTGGTGAATGGATCTCCAAATTACCTGGAAAAAATTCAGGAGCAAATTTATTAGATAAATTTTTGTATTTTTGTGGTAATCAATCAAACAGCAGGAGCACAATCAGACCAGGAGGCCTAGTGCCATTTTGGTGTATTTTTCCTTGCAAGCTCACTCATGTAGAAATACTTCATTACTGCCAAACTTTTCATCTCCAGAAACTTCTGCAGCACACCCCAAACACCGGTCACCGTTTGGAAATACCCATTACCATGCACACTCTAGCTTCTCTGCGCGCTCATACAGGTGGCCATTATTTATCTTCCTTGCATGAAAAATTCTTCTAATTATTCACTGTTTAGCTTACAAACACCCTTGCAAAAAAAGCCTCAGTTGCCTTCCAGGTAGAATTAATGAATGCATTCTCCTAAATTCTGTAACATTTTTTTCACGCCACAAATTAATAGTTACCACATTGAATTACTGTTACTTGCATTTCCCGCCTTCTGTACCTGATTATGACCTTTTTGTTCCTGCTTTATTTTTCACCCATGTGTGGGTCCTCAGTGTCTAAAATAGTGCCTGCCACATGGCAAGGCTTAATAAGTGTTGAGGGAATGAATGCATTGAACTGAATTGAATGAATGAATGGATTTTGCTTTTTTGGTGTTGCAGTGGTGGGATGGTCATTTTCAGATTATTTCCGTCTTTAACTTTCACAGGTACATGTATAATCTAGCCAGAGTATGAATTGCTAATAGAAACAAAGGACACAGTTTATTTAAAGCCCTATAGTAGCTGGCACTTTCTTTTACACATTGTACATGGACACAATGTTTGTGTAACTGGTGAATTAAATGAATGTCCAGGTATCTTCTGAGGGAACAGTGTGTGGAACATGCCTTGCTCCTGCTTATTCATCACGATGCTTCTTTTACACTGGAGAAGAACAGTATTAAAAAAATCAAACTTTGTAACCAAAAAATAGTCGGCAGTTAACAGAGTGTGAAGTTTGCCTTTCCTGTGCTGCTGTTTTGACGACTGTGTGTTTGAAATGACACCAGTGCACTTCAGTTTACTTCCCTGTTAATCTGCTCTTCAGGCGACCGAGAAATGTCTACGGACCTGTTATGAGCCACTGAAAAAAGAAAGGGAAAAGTGGCGATAGTAATAGAGATTATTTTCCTTTTAGTAAATTATTTTCTTTTATTTTTTTGGGGGGGGGGATTTCCTTGATGTTGTGTTATTACCATTTAAATTTAGCACCTCTTAATGAATATCATTGATACCACAAAAAGGAAAATGATACTCCAATTATGGTATTTTTCCTTCACTTTTCTATTAGTAGAGAAAAGCATAACTTTTTTTATTCTTATCTCTGAAGCCCATAGCCAGGGGGTTGGCTTTAGTAACACTGAATGATTTTCCTTTTCCCTAAATATTGTTCTGGCTTGAATTAATGCCCATTGATTTGCATTTGTGTGTTGAAATTACTTTTTGGCATATACTTTAATTAGAAAAACATAGAATTTTAAAGAGTTGCAGTTTACACAACTTGTCTTAGTAGGTATTTGTAGAGCATATACATTTATCCTTAGGGTGCACGATTATCTACATTTTAAGGGAATATATACAGATAGTGCTTTAAATGTTCACCGGGCAGATTTTTCCCAGCTGCCCAGTCAGAACACCCTGTATTCAGTGTCACAGTTGGGCTGAGCCATCGTCATCTGTATGAGATCAATCTTTCAGAGAAGGCAGCGAAGGTTTTCTCATTTAATTTGCCTCCACAAGGCTCTTTTTTAAAAAAAAAAAGTTAAGTAATGCTCTTAGTAGGCCTTTAGACTTTGAGAGTTATTCACTTTGTTAGTCTAAACACTAAAACCTTGTCTCTTAACTCTGATTAGTGACACTTTAATAAAGTCATTTGAAGTTCAGTGGACTGAATTTTCCAACTTTTCTGATGTTTCTATGGTCACAGCAAAGCAACCGGTATTGAATCTTGTATACAATCTTTTAAATGCAAATCTCAGAAAACTGTAATTTTGTGTATCTGACTTCAACACTGACTGCAGAATGTGAGGGGGTAAAATAAAAGCGGCAGCAGTTTTTTCTGTTTTGTTTTTCAAGTTGGGGTACAGTGAGGGGTGGGAAATAGAGGAGTTGTCACTTGACTAAATTTGGGTCTTTGAGGATAAAAACATTGCAGATAAAAACTTTTATGGCTATACTTTTTTGTTTTGTTGACAAACCAATGAGGACAAAACCTCGTTTTCTTCCACATGATTAGATGATATGGGTAGTGCAATCTATTAAAAACTTTCTTAGAGATAGATCCCTGAATTTTTCTTTTTTAAGGAAAAGTATGTCAATTGGCTATAATTAAATCATGCATGGTGAGCTCACTTTGGAGGAATTAATGCATTTTGTATTGGATTGCGACCTGAGTGAACATTTAGAACATGTGAGAATGGGAAGGATGAAAAATTATGGTTGTCTTTTGGTTCACAAAAAGCCAAGGAGGCAGGTCATTGACTTGATTTTCATGGGAAGACTGACTCCAGTCTGCTCGCATATTCAGGGGCCTCACAACCTGGTATTGACAACCGCAGTTTGGGAGGGGAACGTGCAGGCAGCATTGTGGCATGGTTTGTTGAGGAAAAACAAGGGAAGATTTAAAACAAAGCTGTGAATGGGAACAGTAATCCTTGTGTCTTGAAGCTGGCTGACTTTTCCTCTTTAGTGCTTCGTGAAAGTGTTACCCTTTTCTCTTTTCTCTGTCTATACTGTGGTAAGAGAAATATTTAAGTTATAATTCAGTGACTCTTGGGAGTGGAAGCACTTACGTTCACTCAAAGGAAATAAGGTTGGAGCAACGAACTGCAAATGTCTTAAGAAAGTATGAGCCTGTGAAGTGGGCTCAGGGCTAGTCAAGGTACACTGAGAAATGCTAATAGTTAAGAGTCAGGTTTGTTTTCTCAAAACAAAATGAATTAGTAGCTTTGCATACATTTTGGTTTTCTAAATCTTGATATCAGTAAGTTTGCGTATTTGTATAATATATTCAGTCACATCGCAAAACGTGGTTCAGCGTTTAGTTATTGACTTAGTCAATTTTAGAAAGCATTTTTTTCTCTCATATCAGTTTAGTTAATCCCTGGATGTTTTCTATGAGTTAATTTATGGAAACTAAACAGAACTGGTGTAATTTAGACAGCATTCAATACCAAAAATATCAATATATTCTCTAGGGACTTAATAAATTCTCCTATTTAACAAGTGAGAATATCAATAAATTATAACAAAGTAGTCAAGAAACTAGTGGCTAAGGGTGAATACAGAGCTTGTTTGCATTTTTAACGAGTAATTAAATATATTGTGCAACAATGAAAATAAATATTTACTTTTAATGAAGCAATCTTATGAAAACTGATACAAGAACAAAAATGTTCTTTGAGTTCTTTCATTATTGAGTTTTCCTACCTTATATCTTATGAGAATAACTGATAGAAATACTTTACTTCTGCCTTCTATAGCTATAATTAATGAATATCAACCACAGATATGTTTTCAGTTGTATGATATAAACTATATATTACATATATACTAATATGTATGTATATATTACATATATACAAGTCGATGCTAAGAAATTTGGAAGACGGCTACCTGGCCAGTTGTCTAGAAGAGATCCATATCTGTATCCATATTTGTGTCCATTGCAAAGAAAGATGATCCAACAGAATGTAGAGTGCAGATATCATTAACATGACACACAAGTAATATTTAGCTGAAGATATTTTAGAAACGGTTACAGCAGTCCATCGACAGGGAACTGCCAGAAATTAAAGCCAGATTCAGAAGAGGATGTGAAACAAGGGGTATCACTGATGACTCAGATGGATCCTGGTCAAAAGCAGAGAATACCAGAAAGATGTTTACCTGTGTTTTATTAACTACGTAAAAGCATTCGACTGTGTGGATCATAACAAATTATAGATAACATTGCCGAGAATGGGAATTCCGGAACACCTAATTGTGCTCATGAGGGACCTGTACTTAGACAACGAGGCAGTCATTCAAACAGAACAAGAGGATACTCAGTGGTGTAAAATCAGGAAAGGTGTGCATCAGGGTTGTATCCTTTCACCATACCTATTCAATCTGTATGTTGAGCAAATAATATGAGAAGCTGAACAGTAGTATATGAAGAAGAACAAGGCATCAGGATTGGAGGAAGACTCATTAACAATCTGTGATATTCAGATGACACAACCTTGCTTGCTGAAAGCAAAGAGGACTTGAAGCACTTACTGATGAAGATCAAAGACCACAGCCTTCAGTATGGATTACACCTGAACATAAAGAAAGCAAAGAACCTCACAACTGGACCAATAAGCACCATCATGATAAACAGAGAAAAGATTGAAGTTGTCAAGGACTTCATTTTACTTGGATCCATAGTCAATGCCCATGGAAGCAGCAGTCAAGAAATCAAACAACGTGCTGCATTTGGCAAATCTGCTGCAAAAGACCTCTTTAAAGTGTTAAAAGATAAAGGTGTCACTTTGAGGTCTCAAGTGTGCCCAACCCAAGCCATGATATTTTCAGTGGCCTCATATGCATGTGAAAGCTGGACAATGAATAAGGAAGACTGAAGAAGAATTGATGCCTTTGAGTTATGGTGTTGGTGAAGAATATTGAATATACCATGGACTTCAGAAAAACGAACAAATCTGTCTTGGAAGAAGTACAGCCAGAATGCTCCTTAGAAGCGAGGATGGCCAGACTTCGTCTCATGTACTTTGGACTTGTTATCAGGAGTGACCAGTCCCTGGAGAAGGATACTATGCTTGGTAAGACAGAGGGCAGTGAAAAATAAGAAGACCCTCAACAAGATGGAGTGACACAGTAGCTGCAAGAACAGACTCAAACATAGCAACAATTGTGAGGATGATGCAGGACTAGACAGTGTTCTGTTCTGTTGTACATGGGTTCGCTATGTCAGAACTGACTCGATGGCACCTGACAACCACAACAAGCATACACAATATATGTAATATACAGTATATATTCTCTCTCACGCTCTCTCTCTCTATACATCATTCATAGGATTTAAAGTCCATATTTTCAATACTTTTTAATGGAGATATAGATACATACCTAATTAAAGGTACTAATTTAAAATGATACAACAAAGAGTAAATGAAGAAAGACCAGCAAAGCCAGTATAGAAACATTTATAAACGTTTTTAGAAGTAAAAGTAAATTTCGGTAAAACTTCCAGTGAAAAAAACAGTCAATTTTCTAGAACTATTTATGGCTGTTACCAGTAATTCTTCAAGTTTGTCGACATTTAAAGTGATGGCTGCTCTTAAATTAAATATTCATTTTGAAAATGAAGAATTGTTTTATATATTTGAATATATGTTTGACATATAGTTTGAATATTGTATGTCAAGAATATATAGCATGAATAAAATAAATACAAATAATAAATACTAATAAATGCTAGTAAATTTGTATCAATGCACACACTTTGTTATATTTATGTTAGGGTTTGGGTCCATTGTTCAGCAGTTTAAAATAACAATCATGTTTATTTTTAAAAACCAACTTAACTTTCTTAAAATTCCAATAAGATTTTAGTATGTATTTCCTAAAATTTTGAAAAGACCCAAGACTTTAAAATCTTTAGACCTCTAGGATATATGGCTGAAATTAATTAACTTTTGTATTTGGATATGTAGACAATTCACTTAGCTATTTTCATTGTATTTACTAGTTGTTAAGAGTTCACAAGAATAATCATACTGAGGTTATATGAGAGCCAAACCACTGCATCAACGACTTGGGATTTCCAGCTTTGAGAAGAATTACTACACATCAATGTTAAATGAGCTAGAAAGATCATGAGTTTTGAAGTCAGAGGGCCCAGGGTTTAAATTTCAGCTCCCTCAGCCACTGAGTGAACTCTGTGATGTTGAGAAAGTTGCTAAATATTTCTTATCCTCAGGTTTTTTTTGAATAAAATAATGACATTAATAACACCTTTATTTAGTGATTGTGTTACTTTAATTGGTTAATATAGGTAAAACATCTGATATAGTAGTTTCTATATTTAAGCCACATGTTTAAGGAATTAATTGTTTATCACATAAATTGAAACATATCCTTTGATATTATAAAGTGGTCCAATGAATTTAGAACTTCAAAGTCCAGAGAGTGTCACAACAAAATAGCAAAGTCCCCATATCTGCAGTACAGTGAAGCCGTATGTCTGGAGTGTATTCTTCAGGAAAGTGAAAGACACTGTCTGTCCTCATTTGTCTTGATAATCAGTGTACCCCCAGTGCTGAGCCCAATGCCTGGCACCTAGAGTGCAATCAATAATGATTCAATGAGGAAGTGAATCAACACCGCAGGATAAGGGTGGGGGAAAATTAATTAATGTGAAAAATATATTCTAATCCAAGATTGCACAGTGAAGGGGCTACTTTTTTATTGTAGTGGATACCTAAAGTAATAATCCTGGAGATTGTCTACAGATGATCTAATTAAAAATGTAAACTCGAACCATATAATGATGCCTCATGGATGAATTGACACAGTGGCTGCAACAATGGACTCAAGCATAACAACAATTGTAAGGATGGCGGAGGATCGGGCAGTGTTTCCTTCTGTTGTAAATAAGGTCACTATGAGTTAGAACCGACTCGAAGGCTCCTAACAACAACACGTGGATAAAATGATATTGACACAATTGTATTTTACTTATGATTAAAACAAGGCATTTTTTTCCCAAAGAGGCATTCTTTGTTTATTATAATAATTAAGTTCAGGATGATTTATATTAAAATGATCACTTCTAAGAGAAAACTGCAGACATAGTTTACATTGCTAAGGAATATGGAGGAATCCAGTAGTTAGGTATAGATAATTCTCTGAAAATAGCAGTTATTTTCCAAAATACAACAGAATTCAGGAAGAATATTAGAAACTAAAATAATTCTATATTTATAGAATATGTACAATATAATATGTGTGCAATATATAATATTGTATATAGTTTTGGTTACTACAATTTAAAGAGATAACAGTGCTGAAAAAGGAACATAAATTATAGGGGTTTAGAAGACTGTAAAGGGAAGAAAAAAAAAATAGAGCTCTTAAATCCAGGGAAGAGGATGAAAAGGCATTTTTGTTGAAGTTTATAAAATGATGTAAAGTATTGCTGGAGCTGGCATTTGTTCAGAGTTTCCCAGTATACTAAAGATAATGGCTAACACTTGTAGCCTGAAAGAACTGTATTTAGAAAAAAATAATTTATTATATAGTATTTTATTATATTTACTCTATTACGACATATATTATAGATTGAAATTACACCAGTATCGCAAGAGATGAAAAGGGTTGAAAGTATAAGTTTAAAAGAGGTTTAAACTAGTTTTGAATTGTTTTCACACCTTTCTGCAAATGGCCCTGTGCTTCCACAGTCAGAGATGGAATATTGAATCTAATGGATCTGAATTGCTTGCATTCTAGGGTTAAAGGTCATAGGTAGAGATATTCATGGTGATTTATGCAAGCAAATAACGTAACTTGAATTATATGTATAATATATACCATGGCATATACATATTCAGTTTTAAATATACCAGGAGTACAATTGGAATGGAGTCCCTGAGTAGTACAAATGCTTAAGTGTTCGACTACTAACTGAAAGTTTGGTGGTTCAAACCCACCCAGAGGCCCCTAGGAAGAAAGGCCTGCTGATCTCCTTCCGAAAGTTTACAGCCTTGAAAATCCAATGGAGTGCCATTCTGCTCTGCACCTGAGGTTGCCATGAGTCAGAGGTGACTTGATGTCAACTAACAACATTTGGAATATACTAATGTATGCGTTTAGAATACTGTAATTTTGCTTGATATTTATATTTTCACATAAATTAGATTCAAATTATATAAAGATGTATGAAATTTGATTTCAGAAATAATAAACAGCTTTTATTAATTTTTATAAAGGTTAAGTACAATATATATTGATTAAAATCTGGCTTAATACTATTCAAGGTGCTTTCATAGAGCCCTAAGCTCAATGTGAAATTTCAGATACCCATTGAATTTACAATTGCTGGCTAAATTAAATTTATTTTGTAACTACAGTCTCCTTTTTATGTGAGAATCCATTCATGTGAATTAAATTTGAATTCAGTAAGTTTTATCCAGTAGAGCCTGGTTATTTGGTACTTCAGAAAAACGCACATTTCACGTAATGAATAAATATTTTATCGTGGTTTTTCTTGGATAGGGCAGTTCCTTGCAGGAACACAAAAGAACAGTAAATTTTGATTCTAGCAATTCACAGTTTAAAGCTGGTTGAATGCTGAAGTAGTCTGGTTGTGTTTATCTTTGGTCACAGTTAGTGTTTTCTTTCTTTCTCTCCAACAAAATGAGAAATTTGAAGCTTTTTCTCTTTTGGGCAATGTCAACTCAAAGAAAATGAGAAAATCATAGATTTTGGTTTGGGCCCAGAGTTGCTGTGATTTTATCTTTATTTTCCAAGTTCAGAAAAAAAAAATCATCTTACTTTATTTAGATGATCTTTTCAAATTTCTGTTACTTAATGCTGATTCTTTTTTTTTTTTTTACAAATCAGTTTCAATGACTTAGTTTCTTGTGTAAGCAGCAAGAATCCAGTTTGGGCTTTGTAAGGAGTGAAAGACTAGGAAGGATAGGAAGGAAGTGTGTGTTGTATAACAGGGTTTTGAGGTGGTAGTTTTTGCTTTTGTTTACTGTGTTTCTCATTCAGTCCAAATGTTCCTATCTATAACAAGCTTTGGAGAAGCACCTTTGTCCCCAGAGCTGGCCTCCAGGAAGGCTTGGATCCTTACAAGCTTGGGGAAATGGGTACTGGCTATCTTCCATAGGAAAACAGAGCAAGTTTAGAGAACTCCTGCTGATTTCCTTGAAAGTCCTCCCTCCTCATGTACTGCAGTGAGCCATTTAATGTCTCTAGGGACAGACACTAAGCTGAAAGATTTCTAGGTATCTATTCATCTTTCCCAATCAGGCAATCCCTGAGGTTTACAGAAGAATGTCTGATCCTTAAGGCAAGGTTGTTTGCCATATCCCCCACTCTTATAATTTGGAACGAAAGAACGATTAAATTATTATTATTATTGGCTTTGAGAAATAGGGATGGCGACTGAGGATTCTCAGTAGAAAATTTGTGACTCAGAGGCTTGCGTCTTTCAGAGCCAACCAGAACTAACACTTGGTGGACTTGCCTGGTGTCATGTGATGTGGTTGGCTGGTCAAGTAGGAGTAAACCTTGATTTTTGTTTTTAATTCTGATTTACATCATCTTTCTATAATTAACTTCCACAGAGGCAAAGAATCCTATAAATTTCAATTTAAGGATTAAAATACTTAAGAATACAAAGTTTGGTGCCACCATTTCGGAATTAAAATGTAACAAATGAAACACGAGGGCTATCGCTGATACAGTGATTACTTAAAAATGTTTTTCATTTTCTTATTGACTCTGATCAATGTGCTTTTTCACATTTAGTTTACAACTTCTAGCTCTAGAAGTATTAATTGTAAATAAATTAGCAAAATACAGTTCCATATTTTTAAGACATCATGTGTGGTGTGATGTGTTTTCTTTTGTTATGCTCTATTTTCTTTTGCCAGTATTTTCATTAAGAGATTATTTTTGCCTAGTCACATTATTTATATCAGCCTGTCTGCAATACTATATATTTTCACATTTCTGTCTTTCTCTCAGAATAAATTCAATTTTATTACCTGCGCAGGTGCTCTTGTTCATATCAAAAGCTTTTAACTTGCTTCACATGATAGCTTCATTGTGCTAATATAGAGCACTGAACTATATATCAGGTTATGAAGTAAATGATTTTTCAAAAATTTTAATTAAAAGTCAGAAATTTTTAAATAAAAGCTTTTTCTTGGTCCTAACCTGTGACAAAGCTTCCATATTCAGAATTCTTCCTACCATGAGACATTCTTCACCCTGAAAAGAATGAATTCTTCAGAATTCTTCAAAATTTCCGTACTTCCTACAAAAGATCTACCCATTACCATCAAGTCGATTCCCACTCATAACAACCCTATAGGACAGAATAGAAGTGTCCCATAGGGTTTTCAAGGCTGTAATCTTTATGGAACTAGACCACATCTTCCTCCAACAAAGCGGCTGGTGGGTTTAAATTGCCAACCTTTAGCTTGGCAGCCAAGTGCTTAAATACTGCTTCACCAGGGCTCCACAAAATTTCTAGACTCCCCTCAATTCAGGATAAACTCATTTTTAAGGGATACAGCTTTGGGCATAGAATTTGATGAGCAATTCATTTCAGAAAGGTAGGTACTGCCTTTTGAAGCATTTTATATAGAAATTTCAACAAACAGTAGATATATTATGCTTAAAAACTTTTTTATAAAGGAGTTTAGGTGATTTCAAGTAGATATTATTTTGATTTTTATGATTTCTGTAACATATACAGTAGTTACTGTGAAGAATGTCATACATTGAAGAACTATCCTTAAATAGAGTATAGCTAGGTGATTATATTAAAGGCAATTAAAATATTCTGGTAGCATTTTGATCATCTACTGGAATGATTTTTAAACTATGATTTGAAGAGACTTCAAAGGCTGGGGGGAACTTGATCACTAGTACTTCTCTGTCTTCACCATTTTCCAACTGGTGTAGCTCCAAGTTTAACCATTTTAAATTATTTCTTCCACCTAGTATTTATTTTTAATATAATTAATTTTATGACTAAAAAAAAAGTTTGAACAGAATGGGTAATCACTACATGTTTTGTGTGAAAGTGTACTAGCAAGCAAGTCATCAACAAATTTGGGAAAACAGAGAACTCCATAAATACCTTGTATTTGTCTTTTAAATCAAGATCTCTTTTTCGATTTTTATTTTTTAAAGACTAAGTAAGTCAGTCTTTTTAAGTACACTTATTTGTGCATATTACAGTTAGGATATTTTCAAAATAGGATTTAGATCCTTTATTTAAAAAAAAAAAATCAAGATTGTTTTCTTATGATTAGTATCCAAGAGTCGAGGTAGCTTTCTCTCTGAATGCTACAGGTCTTCTCCTTTTCCTGGCCAGTACGTATCAGTTCCCGTTTACTGAAATGAAACAGGGACTTTTCCAATGTTTCTCCAACACAATGCAACCTTGGCATTGAAGGAGGAAAGCTAGCGTTAACTTTATAGGGCCATATGATTACATTAAGTTCTAAAGGAAGATATTAGCAAAATGATTAATTTCCCTATTGCCCTGTCTCCAGCACACTGCCTTGCACATAATAGGCACTTGATGAATGTGTTTTTAATTCATGATTAGCCTTCTTCTGTATGGTAATGTTAAAATATAATTCCACTCTAATTTGAAGATGTTTTCAAATCCTTCTGAAAATGTAGCAAGATGCACATTTTAGAAGACACAAAGGGAACCTTCTTAACAATTAATGAAGATTTTTAATGACCCAGACCAGATCTTATATTTCAAGAAATGTTCACTTCTATAGAAAGTCTGGCATTCAGTCAGAACGACTTCTTTATTCAAGCAGTTTTACAATAATTTGAAAATAAAAACCAGCCTGCATTTAGTGATGATGATCTACAGAAGTTTCACCAAAACATTACTTCATCACAAAGAAACTATTTATTGCCTGTTATGCATCATCTCAACATCTGTCCACTATTGACTTGTCCATTTTTATATTGTTTGAGAATATAATGTAAATTAACATTTTCATTATTTTCTCTTTAGTTTAAAATTATATTATGCCCCAAAGTGGAATTGGTCCATAAGTGAGATAAATGTGTCTTAAAGCAAATATTTTTCTTAGTATGTTTACTATCCTTTATCAATCTGTTAGTTGGTCAAAGCCTTGATATTATCTTTAAAAACACAAATTAGTGTTTGTCTTAAAAGAGTACTGTGACAGGGTCGCTATGAGTGGAATCGACTCAACGGCAACAGGTAACAGAGCTTATGGTTACATAGAGTTGAAGAGAATATGGATCAAATCATCTTGCTCTGTCTCAGTATCTGAATCTCTGTCTGTGTATCTGTGTTTCTATCTCTGTGTCACATGGTAGAAAGTCCCAGTGCTGGTATTTCTTTATACGTGATATCTGTTGTTTCTAAATTGTGCCTTACATACAAACATCTTTGCTAAAGCGAATGTTTATTACATTTTATTCTTAGAAGTATATTACTTAATGACTAAAACATTCCAACAGAAGACTAAGGAAATATAATTTGGGCGGTCTGTGGTGTTTGAGAATTTACAGAGCCATAATCATAGGATTGACCCAAATGTCTCAGAAATGTCATGCAATTGATCATCCTTTCTTCAGAATGGATTCAATTTCAATCATCTTAAGAAGACGGATATTCTATTTTAATCATCATAGCAAGAAGATGGATTTTTGTTATTCAAAAATCTTTCAAAAGTGAGCAAAATTCAAAGGGTGGAAAAGTAAATACTGAAAGTATGCTATTTAAAAAGAAACAGAAATTGATATTTATGTTTCAAAGGTAAAGGTGGGAAATTATATTGCATTTCAAAATGTTTTAGAAATATACTATAGACCACTATAACTAAGCTCATCTTATACGATTTTGCTCCAGATTTTCCATAGGTCTTAAACAGGCAGATAAATTATCATTTTCTCTAATCAACTGCTCTTAAAATTAATGGAAAATTTTTACTTATAAAGGATCTTTTATTAATGAACATTTTCATTTATAACACTCAGCATATGTTTTATTTGCCTTTGAATATAATTTTTGATTCAAATCCACAGGAATAACTAAGATACTTCAGGGCTACACATAAAGTCAACTTTCAAAATTCTATACATAGATTTTTTTTTTTTATTGTGACAACCTATTAATGGATCATGATTCTTTCTTGGCTGATGAAATATTCACCAAATTCTCACTCCCTTTTCATATCCAATGTATAATTAAAGTGCATACCAGGTAAGAAAACAGAGTCCCAAGCAAATATAAACAATGATGGAGTTGATCCTTCTCAGTCCCAGGAAGGCCAGTTCAGGGAGAGAAATTTATCCATGGTGTAGTGTCTACAGATGCAGCTGAGAAATTAGTGCCAAAACTCACATCCACACGCTGGAAAAATACATAGGAATAGAACATTGAAGGCAAGATTGGTAAGTGGGAGAGTAGTGAACATATCATACAGGTTTTAATGAAAGGAACTGGTTGCAACAATTGGGCTAGAAGGAAAAGATATCTAAAGTTCAATTTTTATCTTGACCAGAGTTTTGGATCAAGCGTGGTGTCCTGAAGGAGCTGTTCAATGTGGTTCCTTAGACTTTCAGCATGTTAGGATTTAGCAGTGTGGGAGAAAGTCAAATCAGTTTAACTTCAAATCTAAGTTTATATCATGGCAGCCTTTGCTATGATCCACATATCCTCTTCATTTAGGTATGCACATAAAGAAATTTAGTATAGCCTCCACTTATTAATAATTTCAGAATTCACTTTTCCCCTATCTTGTATATTATCCACAACTTAGATTTTAATCTGTTTAGTTTTAGAGGATCCTCATACAATGCATGCTGGATAAGAGTTAAAAAACATTTTAATGAAATATTCATTTCCAAGCAAATGATTCATAGATATATTTATTAGCTTTCTCTAATCTTAAAGGAGAAACCTGGGTGGTGCGAAGAGTTAAGGCACTCGGCTTCTAACTGAAAGGTTGGAGGTTCAAGTACACGCAGAGATGCCTTGGAAGAAAGGTGTAAAGATCTACTTCCAAAACATCAGCCGTTGAAAACCCCATGGAGCCCAGCTCTACTCTGACACACACGGAGTAGGCGTGAGTCAGCGTTAACTTGACAGCAGTTGATTTACTGGACTGGTCAAATCCTCTATGGTAATACTAAATAGTTGCTAGGATGTCTGTAAGAGTTAGCTAGCATTAACGGAAAAATTAGAGGGTAAACCTAACCTAAAACCTAACCCTTTGCTGTTGAGTTGGTTCCAACTCATAGTGACCCTATAGGACAGAGCAGAACTGCCCCAAAGGATTTCCAAGGATGGCCTGGTGGATTCAAACTGCCGACCTTTTTGTTAACAGCTGAACGCTTCACTACTACACCACCAGGGTTTTCAAGTTAGAGAGTACTTTCAGTAAATTGGTATCCTCCACATATTTTAATATAACAAAGTATAATAAAATTTTCTTTGATACATCTTATTACAGAGTGCATTGCAGGCCTGAATTCAAATGCATTTGGGTAAACGAAAAGCAAAATGTATTCCTGGAGTTGAGGTGATATGATGAAAAAACTGTCACAGACTTGTTTTGAATTTCAGTTCTTCATTTACCAGCGTTTGCTCTTGGTCAGGTTCCTTAATTTATGTGACCTTCAACTTTCTTATCCATAAAATGAGGAAAACACCCATGTTTAGGGTTTTTAAAGATTAAATGATGTAAGGAATTATTGTGCATATAAAAATGTCTTATGATACAGGTGAAATATTTCATATCTTTATCTCAGTTGCTTCTCGTAATGTGGAGATGGTAATTCAGTCATTCTCCACTAATTAATGGACTCAGATGAATGGTGGTGGGGAGTTGTTTGTGGAAGAGAAAAAAATATCAAAACAAAAATTATGACAATGGTAACTGATGATGATGAAAATGATTGCTAGGAATTTTTAGTTTTTTTTTTTAGCAGATCAACTTGCTATAGTACCTTAGAAAATCTGCCTAACACAGATAAATAGAAGCACATAGAGTCTCTCCCTCCCCCAGTTATATTTATGTTAGAGGATTTTCTCTATCACAGCTGCATCCCCTGATTGACATAATAATCTCCTGTGAGTAGCAGCCCTGCTGTTTGGATCGTGTTTTGTTTTCTGTCAGCAGTGTATCACAAGTATTTTCCTCAGTGGGCTAAACAGACCCCGAGTGGGAGGCCGATAAAAGCAGCCTCCTCATCATGCCTCACTTTGAATGATTTCAAAGAGAAAAGAAACAGCTGTGACAGTGTTCACACGAGCCACTCAGGGTGGCCTTATCTTTGTAGTCTAACAATAACAGTATACTCTGGCCTGCATTCCTCAGCTCAAGAGAAGCAATGTCGCCTAATAGCCATGCATTTTTTTCCTTGACATTTCTTAAAATTGGATCTATGATAAAGGGAATGACATCTTTACCTCCCTGGGTCATTTATCTTCAAAGCAAACAGAGAGAAGTGCTCTTTATGGATTTATTACATGTCTGAATCAATATTTATTTTTTACAGATACTTGTACTAATGTGTAACAGATTGGTATTTACATTAAGCAATCTGAAGTACTTTATTATTTGAATAATTAAAGAAATGTGAAAATAATCTACATATGCAGAGGATCATTCGAGTATTATACACTCTGCTCTAAAATTATAGGTACACGTTTTTATGTATTTATTTTTGCCATTTTATAGGCCACAAGCCACACTTATGTATTTGAAGATATCCTATGTGGGAGTTATTTTCAAAAGTGACTGTATAATACAAATACATGAACTAATATAAGATCAGATAATATGAGCAGGATATATAACTTAGCCTAACACAGTGCATATATAAATGAGTATCATCACCAATATATAGAAGATGGGATAGTGCTTTAATTCTCTAGAAGTTCTATGTTAAGCCTCCATCAGTCTAAAGAATATGAAAATTAGTTCCCTGAGTCTGTGACTATGTCTTTGCATTTCTCCTATTTTCTAATCTCACTATAGCCACCTTCCCCAACACCTCCCACTACCTGCTTCCGTTTGAAACACATAGCAATCATATTGAATGAGTAAAATGAAAAGTGCCTCCACCACATTTTATGTAAAATATAATAGAAGGAAATATTCAAATGACTTGAATAATAGATCATCTGTTTACTCACCTGTAAAATTATGTATTTCTGAGTTCCCGTAGTTAAAAAAAAAAAAGGATTAAAACCTCTCCGAGGTCACAAGAGATGATATGGTAAATGTGTTTCTAGTGAGTAATATGTCTGAATAAGGTATTCTTGTTTCAGTTTTTATGATGACCTCGGACAGATGTACATTTCTTGATCTATAATGTAAATTGCCACTTGTTCACTTAAGTTGGAATAGACTTTCCTATCGAGCAAAAAAGATCGGTAAAACAAGATCTGGGCTAGATTTATATTTTAACCTCAACAATTTTCACCCTTTTCAGTAATAATAACAGAACAGAGGAAATAATGGAATTTTAATAGAAACGATTTAACTAGAATTTAATTAAATGACGTACATTTACAGTTCTAGCTTTGTTTAAAAACACTAGATTTTTCACACAAAAACACAAGAGATGTTATTTTACAACTCATTCATATGGGTTTTACTCCTTTCACTAAGGAGAAACAAAATATTTTTATCTCCTCATTGCAGCTCCAATTTAAAGTCTAACAACTAAAGCATAAATTGTTGATGGCTGCTAGCGTGTGCCCTATGGATATGTTTGAATTTTGGGTTTATACAAAGGGCTCAGCTCTTCCTCTTAGGGGGTTGTCATTTACCGCTGATGCTCTTGTTCACTGTGGTGAATAGCCTCAGAGAAACTCTTGCAATTGTTTGTCAAGTTTCACAGATTAATGAAGTAATGGGGGCACAGTTCCCTTCCCCTTATGCAAGGAATAGCTAGCTACTTATATAGCTGTAAGATTATTTCCTTCTGCCCTTCAGCTTTCATTTATTTTGTTGTCATTTGATCTTTACATGCAGAAATCCAACTAGAGTTCTTTTAAGTAAGGGAGGGGAGGGGGAGACAACACACTATTATTATGAGTGTGTGTTTAGGGAAAAAAAGAAATGGAACTGCAGTTGATTGATACTAGCATTTTCTTTCTTTAAATGAATTATGCTTAATTTTAAGTCTCTCTTTTTTAATCATTGAGACTTATTATTAAAAACAAATTGCCTCCTACACTGTGAGATGTATTATTTTCTATTACCATCGATGTCCACTTTTTCTGTATTTTGTGAGGATTTGGCATGGGGTTATAGGCTTGAGAAGCCAAAATTGTATCTGTTAGAAGAAAGAGCAACTGCAAGCAGAAAGTAAGGGCACTGATACGACTTTCTCTAGAGTGCTCATTCTGGGTGTTAATCATACAGACTTGTGCGCTACACAAAACACGACTACTTTACCATTGTTTCATTTAGAAAACAGTTAATTGTGCAAGAGTAATGATTGCCATTGCTGACTTGTCCTTATTACATTTTTTCTGATCAGACTTGGTAACCAAATGCTCAACAAATAATAGAAGAAGCAGCACAGAACACTTATATAGCATTGACCAGGTTCTGTTCTAGCATGTCGACAAATATTAGCACATTAAGTGACCTCAGCAGTCCCATGAGGTGGATACTGATACTATTTTCAGTTTCTCAATGACGAAAATGAGTCATAGATAGATAACGTTATTCATCCAAGGGATTAAGGCCAAATGTGAAAAATCTTTTTACTCCAGTGAATTAGGTTATTTGATTAATTTCCTTGATAATAAAGGATGTTATTGATATCCTCATAAGTGAATCAGGAGACTGGGAGGTACAAATGGTTAAGTGCTTGTCTGCTAGCTGCAAGGTTGGTGGTTCAAATGCAACAAGAGGTGCCTTGAGAGACAAGCCTGGCAATCTACTTCGGAAAGGTCACAGCCTTGAAAACCCTATGGGGCAGCTCTACTCTGCAGACATGGGGTCGCCACGAGTTGGCAACTACCAACAACATCAACAATAAATGAATTATCTCTGTTAAGCTACTAAACTTGCAACGCATGCTGAAGCCCAATGAACCCGTAAAACGTACTGCCTTTATACAGGGGATAGTCTAAGACAAATATACCGCCGCCTAGATATTCAAATGCAAATAATCCACTGTCGCATATTAGCCCATATTAGGCCACATATTTGACTTTATTTTTATTGCTCCTATCATTACTCCCTCAGAGAGTCCCCACTATTGTCATTATTTCTTCACATAATAAACTAATTCAGGAACTATTCAGTCAAAACCTAGAATGTTCAAGCATCTGAGGAAACACTGTCCTCAAGGAGTTCACAGTCTAGTAGGGGAGGGTGAGAAGCGGAGGGATAATTACAATGCACTTATGCTGTTTGCACTGAACAACAACGCATATGCACTTAATTATAGTCCCTCCCCTGACTGTATTCACAAAACCCAATGTGCCTTTAGAGGTGGGGGATGCATGGAAAGTTTAATATGGAAAGCATAGCCATCTTCATTTACATTTTGATATACTAACAAAGATTATAAACATATAAAATATGGTTTGATTAATTACACAAATTCTGGGATAAATATTTATAGATATGAATACACTAATATTTATTGTTTCAACTACTTTTTAGTAAATTCACTGTCAAATTGCTAGCTACTAAATTGCTGAATGTTTCGTTTTTTTCCCTATAGGGCAAAGTTCAATTTGGTTAACTACAATGAATATGAATTAGATCTCAACCCTATCAGAGAGGTTCTGTGATAGGTATTGGAGGGAATTCAGATAATAAAACAGTGTGTCTCTTCTTTGGGATTTCAGTCTCTTACTAGGTAAACAAATTGCTCATATGAAATTGTTCAGTGTGATATATACTGTTACAGAAATATAACAGGATGCAGTGAGAATATAAGGAAGGAGATCCTTCAAATTGTGGTTATTTGGATGGCTTTTGACAGTAAACAAAGAATGAGGCAATTTCAAGAGTTAGTCATGGAGTAGAGGACCAAGTGCCCATCAGACATGTTTGGGAAACATAAAGTAGGTGTCTCTGTTTCAAGCCTAGCATGGTGTATGCATGGTAATGATGAGAAGTGATCTAACAAACATTAATTCAAAACCAGCCACCATGAACAAGGGACTGTGATAAAGGATATGAAAAGACATGAACTCTGCCCTAACAGGGAGGGCAGGCACCTGAACAATACTTTTTAAATTGTGATTCTTGCAAACTTTGGAGTATTATAAGCCACAAAAGCTGGCCACATAGAGACAAGTTTATTAACTTTGTTGGTAGCACAGGATCTGACAAGAGGTGGTACTGCTTGATCTATGTTTTATATATATGTACATATATATGTATACGTAGATATAGTAGATAAATATATATATACAAAGCATATATTATGTATGTAAATATATATACATATAACATATATATATATTTTTTCTTTCTTTTCTTTTTTAAGAGTTTCTTTCAGAAAGTAGAACAGGAGTGATGTTGTTGGGAGTCAAGATCATCCATACAGAAAAAGTGATCATTATCTTACCTGTAGTTGTTGTTGATCCCCTGCCTTTCTGTGTCCTACTTTAGTCATGAGCTCCAATGGCTTATTCTCATGTGTGGGTCCCAGACTCACTGGGGTAGACTTCACACAATTAGTGGGAGAAAAGGACTGTTTGGCTCAAAGTGGACTTCAATGCCTTGGGTAGAATGTTGACCTGTTTTTGTTTTTTTAGTTTTATATTCTATCATTTTCTTGACTAACCATAGGTGGACTTACCATAGGTGGACTGACTCATTGAAGGCTATACCTAGTTGCTGTTAGATTCTTCTCTTACCCTAGATGCTCTTGGTTGTAGCTCCTCTCTCCAGATTCATGACCTGTTGATAATACTAAACAAGATTTCCCATTGTTACTTCATTATATTAACACCTCTATTATGAGCATTTTTGTGTGTATTTTTTTTCTTTTCTGTATATAGATGCAGGGTATATATTTCCCCTTTAAGAAAGGAAGTCTGTAAACTCCTTGAGAGCAAGGGCTATGTCATATTCAGCATGATATTCTGAGAACTTAGCCAGGCATCAGGTATATATTGAAAAAAATTGGCTGAGAGACTAACTGGACATATCATTATGACAAGAATCAGGAGTATTTTATGGAGTTTGATGATATATTTAAAAGAGAAGTGATCTCCTTCTTTTGATAAGGGGGTAATTATAGGATAAAGTTTCCCAAAATATGCAAGTACAATATCTATTAGAGGAACCCTCCAGTTTAGGAGCTGCTCTGAAGATGTACAGATTTACTGTTTGGCCATTATTATGTGGTTTCCAATAGGGATTTATTAGTAAAATATCCAAAATCACTATGGAGAACAGAGAATGTATTCAACTGCATATTCTTTGAATAGAGAACTTTGTCAAATAAACTAAGAATAAATACAGGAGAACATCTACTAAACATTTATTATTCAAAAACCTATGTGATCCAGAAGTTCACCCTTCAGCCAAAGATTAGACAGACCCATAAAACAAAATGAGACTAAAGGGGCACAACAGCCCAGGGACAAGGACTAGAAGGCAGGAGGGGACAGGAAAGCTGGTGATAGGGAACCCAAGTTCAAGAGGCGAGAATGTTGACATGTTGTGGGGTTGTTAACCAATGTCATTAAACAGTATGTGTACTAACTGTTTAAAGAGAAACTAGTTTGTTTTGTTTTGTAAACCTTCATCTAAAGTACAATAAAAAAAAAGAACTGTCAAAAGCCTTTGTGAATGGATTTCAGCTATTATGATTATGTCAGAAAGGGAAAATAATATTTTTCTTACCTGTGTATCAGGCGGTTTATATATGTAAAGAATGTGAAACTCTTCTGGATCATTTGGAAAATTTTTCCAATTAAGCAAAAAGAAATCTCTCCTTTAGTTAAAAATAAATAAATAAATAAGGCTGAAACTATGAAATCAAATTTCACAGCAGTGGAAATGCTCCACAAAACAAACTATATACATATATATGTGCCCCCGGATAGATAGACAGGAATAAATTCATACTTTCAAAAAAATGTAAGTTGCGTTAATCAGTCATGTTCTCGGCTATAATAAAGTGATATGTTAATAAAATAAGATATTTATTTATAGGAGTCCCTGAGTAACAAAGATAGTTAAGCACTTGACTACCAGCCAAACAGTTGGTGGTTTGAACACACCCAGAGGCTTCTTGGAAGATTGGCTTGGCTATATGCTCCTGCAAGGTCACAGCCTTGAAAGACCTGTGGAGCAGTTGTACTCTGCACACATGGGGTCACCATGATTCACAATCAACTCGATGGCAACTAACAAATAACATTATCTTATCTACCCATCCATCCATCCATCCATCCATGCAATTTCTTAGTTTGAGGGAATAAAATAGGAGAAATGCTAGAACAAATGTAAGTACTTTTGTAATATATTCAGTTATGATTACTTTTGTTTTGCTCCGTGCTTTAGAGGGTGCTGGAGTAGAATCCTAAAATTAAACTTCAATTTTAAAATAAACATATCACTTTACCTGATTAAATTGTTTCATTTATTTTTTCAATTCTAAAGCAAAAATCCTATGTTTTAAAGCTTGATTTGTTTTGAGAATTGCAAAGGTTGTGGACTATTAACTGATTTTACCCTTTGTTTCATTATCACTGTTCAGTTAGCAGAGTCCCAAGGTGGGACAAATGGCTAATGAGCTTGGCTGCTAACCAAAAGGACGGAGGTTTGAGTCCACCCAGAGGTGTCTTGGAAGAAAGGCCTGATGATTTACTTCTGAAAAATCAGCCTCTGAAAACCCTGTGGAGCACAGTTCTATTCTGACACATGGAGTCACGGTGGGTGGGAATCGACTCAATGGCAATTGGTTTTATTTAGCTTGCAGAAATGTTTACTTAGTATTTTGTGTGTTTGTTTACATACTGATTCACCACCACCACCAGTTGCCATCAAGTCGATTCTGGCTCCTAGTGACCCCATGTGTGTCAGAGTAGAACTGTGCTCCACAGGATTTTTTAGAAGTAGATCTTCAGGCCTTTCTTCCAAGGTGCTTCTAGGTGACCTCAAACCTCCAGCCTTTCAGTGAGCAGCAGAACACTAATGCATTAATTTTGCACCACCCAGGTACTCCTACATATTGATAGTTCCTAGAAATGTTTCGACACAAGTAACTCATTCAACAGATATTTGTTTAGAACCTGTTATGTGTTAAGTTCACCAGCAGCTCCTTAGAAACTCTATGGGGCAGGTCTAGTCTGTCCTATAGGGTCGCTATGAGAACCAACTCAACAGCACCTAACAACAACAACAAGTGTTAAGTGTAGGAGCCCTGGTGGCACAGTGGTTAACTGCTTGGCTGCTAGCTCAAAGATTGGAGGTTCAAACCCACCAGCCACCCCATAGGAGAAAGATGTGGCAGTCTGCTTTTGTAAAGATTATAGCCTTGGAAACCCCATGGGGCAGTTCTACTCTGTCCTGTAGGGTCACTATAAGTTGGGATCAACTTGATGGCAAAGGTTTTTTTTTTTTTTTTTTTATGTGTTTGGTATTGAGACTATAGATATTGGAGACACCAGACACCACAGTAAGCAGAAACAGTTGTTAATGATCTTTCTTGAAATTTGATTATTTTTTCACTACTACTTTGAATGTTCGCATTCCGTCATTCTCTCTCTCTCTCTCTCTATCATATGTGCCTCAATCTCTTTTCCCTCTCTACAATACATATCTCCTTAACAATCCCACAGCTTCAACTGTCATATTTGCGTGGATGACCTCTACTCTCTTCTTCAGTGTCACATTCTGGCTAGCTGGAAATTTCTGCCTAGACATTAAGCCCCTGACACACTTCAGTTCACCCTGTCCATTGAAGAAAAATTAACAAAGTGTTTCAGTAAATTGCAATGACTATATGATAAGCAGAAAACAGAGTACTTGCTTGCAAGTGGCCATCCAAGGCATGACAATTGATCTCTGTTCACTTGGAGCAACAGAGAAAGAAGGAGAGTCAGGAATAGGAGGAGGATAATGGAATGTGTGGCTAATTGCCTACATGAACAACTGCCTCCTTTGCCATGAGACCAGAAGAACTGGATGGTGCCTGGCTACTATTACTGAACATTTTGATCAAATTCCACAAAAGAATCCTGATCAAAAGAGGGTAAATGCAGACCAAAATTTCAAATTATCATGGACTCCAGACTTTCTGGAGCCATGGGGGCTGGTGCCATGAAACTACTGCCCTGAGATAATCTTTAAAACTTAAACCAAAAATGTCTCCTGAAGTCTTCTTAAAACCAAACAATAATTTAGCTAAGCTAGTAAAGAATATCTGCCTTGAGCATAATGCTCTTTTAAGAACTGTCTATATGGCATCAAAGTGACAACAGCAACCCAAAAGATTAAACAGGAATGGGGTATTAAACAGGGGGTAGTGATTTTATGTAATGTGGGAGGAACAACTCACAAAAGGAGAATGAGAGAATGGTTGCACAACTCGACGAATGTAATCAGAGTCACTGAACTGTACATGTAGAAACAGTTGAGTTGTATATTTTACTCTGTGTATTCTCAACAACAACAATAAAATAAATTAAATATATATATTAGAAAGGAACCTCACCTAGACTGTGGGTCACTGAAGACCTCGTTGTGGAAGTGATATTTAAACTGTAACTTGAAGGATCACTTGAAATTAATTAAGCAAAGTTTAGTGGTTAGGCAGCAATGTTCCAAGTATGAAGAAGTTCATGAGTAAAATGCCCTGAGGCTGGAGAGAGTTAGATTCAGAGTAACTTAAAAGAGAGAAGTTGAGTGAGTTGGCTCATGGAGTGCTGAAAGGAAAGAACTGGGAGGTGACAAAGGAGAGTTAGTCTGTGTCCAAGCGTGAAAAGCCCTGGAAGCCAGGTTAAGAAGTTTGCTATCTTTCATACCAAAATGAGAGACATTTTGTCAGATGATTGATTTTATCATACTTGTGTTTCATAAAAAGCCTTCTTGCTAAACAGAACCAAGGGTGGATGCAAAGAGACCGGGTAAAGGTTGGAGTATTGTGGTCTTAGTAGTTTAGCATAGAGATCAAGAGACCTGGACTAACAGATGGCAGCGAGATTGGAGATATGTGCATCGATTTAAGTTGACAGACTGGGTTGGCTTTTCTTGGTGATTCATTGGATGTGGATGTGGAGGATAATTGAAGTGGCAAGGGTAACTGCTAGGTTTCTGTCTTGAACAAGGGAGCATTACTGGAGGAGTAGCAATAACTGTAAAATGATGAATGTCCTTTGGGTCTTGTTAAATGTGAGGTTAATCTGAGACACCCAATGGAAATAGCCAGCAGACAGTTGGATGTTTGCATCTGGAGCACAACAGAGCAGTCTAAGTGAGAATTTCATTCTGGAGCTTAGTGTCTTTCTTAGGCTGGGTTCTCTGGAGAAGCAAAACCAGTAAAGCATATAAATAGATATAGAGAAAGATTTATATCAAGTAAATGGCTCAAGTGGTTGTAGAGACTGGAAAGTCCCAAGTCTGTGGGTCAGCTGGAGGCTTCTCCTGATTCACATAGCCACAGGGCCTTGTGAGCCCAAGACTGATAGGTCAGAGAGCAGGGCTGTTGCTCACAGGCTGCGAAAATCAATGAATCCCAAGATTGGCAGGCAAGACCACAGGTAAGCTGCTAGCTCAAGTCCCAAGAACTGGAGGTCTGACAAACAGGAGCCAGCTGTAGGATCCAGAGTGAGCAAAAGCCCCTGAGCCTTGCCAGAATGTCAACTTATATTCGATGCAGCCCACACACTCAAGGAAACTCCCTTTCAACTGATTGGCTACTCACAGAAGATCCCATCACGGAGGTAATCCCATTATATCAAATCTCAAAGTGGAAGTGATCACAACATCATACTACCGCCAAACCACTGAGAAACATGGCCCAGCTAAGTTGACACCCAACCTTAAACATCACAGTGTCCATCAGAGTAGGCATAAGAATAGCTATGCTAACCAAAGGAGAGTGGATTAAGCACCATCCCCACACTCTCAAAACCTTAACATTACTCTTTGACTCCTCTCCTTTTTTTCTTATTCCCTATATGTAATCGATTATCAAATCTTATCAAGTTTACTCTCTATTATCTTTCCTGTTCAGACCACCATTTCTATTTCCAGTACTCTAGGTTAAGTTGTTGTCATTTCTCACCAGAACTATACAAATTCCAGCGTAGCAAGACTGGCTGCAAGATTACTAGGCTGTTGCAGTAAGCAAGAAGAATTAAGACTGTCACTTGGAGAAGGGTATTAGCTGTGGAGAAGGAGGGACGTGGAAAGATTTGACTCTAGTTACTATTTGTTTAATGATATACCCACCACTTTTTATGCCTGTAGACCTTGCAGGTAGTGTGTTATTCCGATTCTAATGCATTTAGCATCAAGATGGATCCCTTTTGAAATGTGTGAAGCTCAGCATACTGCTGAAGTTGGAGCTTCATGGTTGTGTAGGCTGAGCGTTCTACTGGGTGATCCTTCCTGCATGTGTTAGTTTTGTAAACTTTTGCCTTTTTTCCCTTTATTTCTGTGAGATAAGGCTTGCAAGCATAATTATGGCTTTCCTGTGTGATAGTTAGGGAGACCTGACGGGTTTGTTTTGTTTTCTCTGAGTTATGTTTGGAAAACAGAGGCTCCCCATGTAACCTAATGGAAAGGCATCCCCAATAAATTCTCTGTTTAGTTCTTATTGGTATATTGTCATACTACAGATCAGTGACACCAGAGTGCCACTTGTCTTATTGGTGGCTTGTATTACTAGATCATATTTCTCAAAGTTCATATTACCAACCAAAAATTTCAACACACTCAATTAGTTAGCATGCATCTGAATACTAAAAACACATGCCATCAAAAAAAAATGTAAAAAAATAAAAATTTGGTAACAAAATGAGACAGGGGGACTGGAGAATTCATATTTGATTAAAGTTTAGTAGGTAGAAACTAGCAATGCTTCATCTTATGAATGGACTAAAACTCTTTTCCTCTTCAATTTTTAACATAGCAAATACTTATCAAACTATCAATTTACTTTACCACACTGTACTGCAAAACCTTATGAAGCAATAACAATTTAAACCAATTTTGAATGTTGTTGTTGTTGTTACCTGCCACTGAGTCAGCCCCCGGCTCATGGTGACCCCATGTACAAGAAACAAAACACTGTCCAGTCCTACACCATCCCCAAGTTCAGTTGCCCATTGGACTGTTGTGATCCATAGGGTTTTCATTTGCTGATTTTTGGAAGTAGATGGCCAGACATTTCTTCCTACTCTGTCTTAGTTTGGAAGCTCTGCTGAAACCTCTTCAGCATGATAGCAACATGCAAGCCTCCAGTGATAGATAGGTGGTAGCTGTGCATGAGTTGCTTTGGCCTGATATTGAACCCGAGTCTCCAGTATGGATGTCGAGAATTCTACCACTGAACCACCAATGCCCCCATCAATTTTTGATAGAAATAGGAAAGATAAGTATTTGCCAGACATTTTTTAAAACACTCCACATGTATTAACTTATAAAAATCCTATGAGACACATATTATCTCATTTTACAGATGAGGACATTGAGGAATAGAAAGGTGACCGTCCTTTTGAAGGTCACACAGTTTGTAACTAGCAGAAATAGATTTGAACACAGGTGTTCTGATTCTGGAGTGTGCTCTTATCCAAGAAAATAAAAGATTAGCAGTGTTGTAAGCATCTACTAATGTGCTAACTAACAATGAGGTATAAGAAAAATCCATAAGATTCAATATTTAAACACATAGAATTTAAGTATCAGGTAGAGGAGAGAGAACATACTCTGTAATTAGTTTGAAAACCATGTATCATAGAAGGTGAAGAGGTTATTTAGTTGTTCAAAGTGAATGGAGTTCAATGAAAGTTGGTTGCAATGGGCAAGGCTTCCTGTAGGGAAGGTCAAAGGTGACCATTACTATTTGTAATGAGACATCTACGACATTCACCTTTTCTTATGCCTCACATAAGGAACTCTGCAAACTAATATACACAAAAGTTAGATTTGGTGACTTCTGCCAATAAATTTGCCATGGTTTTAAATCAGGAGAAAAGTCGCAGGGTGTAGAAATTCTACCCTGTGTCAGGTAGGTAGATATTATGAACAAAAGGGAAAAAAGGCAATTTCCTACCTGACGGTGTGTAACTCTCTAAATCTGCCAGACCAGGTTTGGTTTTCGTTTTTTTTTTTTTCTTTTTTCTCTTTCTGTTTTAAGTTTTATAGGGCTTTCTAAATAGACAATTTAGTATTTGTTACTAGTTTGGAAATTATTTTTCTGGAGCCAGTATGAAGTGTTAAGTATTTATAGACAGAAACTTTGGCAAGGAATATAGGATCTTGAAACGACCTTTTGCTGTAGCAGAGGAGCCTGGGTAGATCCAAGTGTAAATCCAGATTTGTAGAGAGTTGTTCGGGTTTGTGCAAATAAAGTATGTACTTGAGAAAGTTCGTCTTTCCAGTATAACTTTGTGATTATTAAATAGCTGTGCTTTTTTTTTTTTCCCCTGAATCACTTGGAGGGAAGATCCATAGCATTAATAGTAAACAATTTATGCAGTTAAAATATGAAAAAGACAAAGAAAAGCAAACTGAAAAGACATTTTAGAGTAGAATGGGACTTGGGCCAATGAGCCTGCCTGGTGGAGTTTTTGGAGGGAAGCCAAGAAGTCTGTGATATTTCTCTAGTTAGGAGATATATATATATATATATATCCATATGTATATATATATGGTATTGGATGAAAAATGTTAACTCTTTACAATGAATTTGAGACTTTCCTGACTCTGAAATTCAAAACTGAATGCAAATTAAGGTTTTTAAAAGTATGATTAAAAAGTATGCCACATGCACACATGACATTTGGCAATGCCTTAGCTCTCTCTAAAATGTCATGATAGGAAAACATCTAAAACCTCTTTTGGAGAAAAAGAGAAAATTGGATTCTAGCCAAATGCCTGCTGAGGAATTCTTATTCTTAAGGTAATCATGTTCTCCATGCTTGCTGTGGCCCCAAATGTTATTGGAGTGAATTTGAAGTTTCATCTATGTGTGCCTTGTTGTTGTACATCCTTCAGACTTCAGTGGTTAAGTTTCACTCTGGCAAGGTGACAAAAGGAAAATATTGTGTTTGGCACCAGGCAATCTTAGACTACTTCAAGAATAAATATGCCAAGGGAGAGTCATATTATGTAGCTTGAATTATATTTTTCATGTATGATATGTACAAATCCTTATGCTAGGCCAATCTATATCAGCCTCTGCTTTTCTAACAAAATAAATACACATCAGGCACTTAATATACATATGCTGTGGTTGGAGGTCGTAAGTGAGATATGATTTCAGATGGATAGCTTAAAAACCAGCAGACAGCTCTATTCTGAACTTAGTGTTTTAAATCTTATCAACAATTTTTTTTTGTTTTAAGGGAGAGGTGTCTTAGTCATCTAGTGCTGCTCCAACAGAAATACCACAAGTGGATCGCTTTAACACAGAGAAATTTATTCTCTCATAGTCCAGTAGGCTATAAGTCCAAATTCAGGGCATCAGCTCCAGGAGAAGGCTTTCTCTCTCTGTCGGCTCTGGAGGAAAGTCTTTGTGATGCATCAGTCTTCCCTTGGTCTGGGAGCATCTCAGCACAGTAACCTCAGGTCCAAAGGACGTGCTCTCCTCCCAGCACTGCTTTCTTGGTAGTGTGTGGTTCCATGTGTCTCTGCTTGCTTCTCTCTTTTATATCTCAAAAGAGATTGGATTAAGACACTATCCAATCTTGTAAACCTCATCAGTATAACTTCATCACAGTGATAGAATTTGCAATACATAAGGAGATCACATGTAACCTCATCATAGGGATAGAGTTTACAACACATAAGGAAATCATATGATACTGGGAATCATGACCCAGCCAAGCTACAGATATTTTTGGGGGACACAATTCAATCCATGACACTCCACCCTTTGGCCCCCAAAAAATCATGTCCTTGCAACATGCAAAATATACTCGTCTCATCATATCACAGCAAAAGTCTTAACTCTAAGTCCAAATTCCAAAAATTCCTCTTCATCTGTGAAATCTAGAATACAAGTTATCTGCTTCCAGAGGTACAATGTCAGAACAGGCACAAGCTAGACATTTCCATTACAAATGGGAGAAACTGGAGGGAAAGAAGGGATAACAGGCACCAAGCAAGTCAGCAGAACACATTACATTAACCCTCAAGGCTTTGAAAATAATCTTCTGTTCTCTGAGACAATTTACACAATAGCCCTGCCCTCCAGACTCTAGGTATTGGCCGCAGACTCCGGATTCTGAGTGGAGGCCTCTAGGCCCTGGGCTTCAGCTCTGCCTTCCTGGCCCACTGGGACAGCAACTCTGCTTCCTTGGCTTCAGACACACCATTCTTCTAGTCCATCAGAGTGACAACTCCACCCTTAGAAACACCAGAGTCCATGACTCCACCCTTTGAAACCCCAGAGGTCCTGGCGTGTTCCAAAGCTCGGTAGCTCCACCAATACGTGCCTGGAGGCACCCCACTCCGACAGTAAACTTTGGCCAGAAGGCACTCAGCTCTCTTACTCCGCCAGTAAGTGCCCAGAGGCACCCCACTCCGCCAGGAAGCCTCCTGCACACAGGCACTCAGCTCTCTCACTCCGTGGGTCAGCTCCAGAGCTGTCTGGTGCTGGTCTCCTGGTTCTGCTGCTGCCAGTTCTCTGCCAATTCTGCTTCTCTGCTGCCGCTTCTCTGCTGCTCCTCTGCCGCTACTGCTCCTCTATCCATTCACAGTTTCAAAACTGCTTCCACATTTTAGGTATCTGTTAGAGCAGCACCCTACTCCTGGTACCAAATTCTGTCTTAGTCGTCTAGTGCTGCTCCAACAGAAATACCGCAAGTGGATGGCTTAAACAAAGAGAACTTTATTCTCTCATAGTCCAGGAGGCTGTAAGTCCAAATTCAGGGCATCAGCTACAGGAAACGGCTTCCTCTCTCTGTCAGCTCTGGAGGAAAGTCCTTATGATGATGCATCAGTCTTCCCTTTGACTGGGAACATCTCAGCATGGGAACCTCAGGTCCAAAGGACGTGCTCTGCTCTCGGCACTGCTTTCTTGGTAGTGTGAGGTTCCCATTGTGTCTGCTCGCTTCTCTCTTTTATATCTCAAAAGAGACTGGATTAAGACACTATCCAATCTCGTAAACCTCATCAGTCTAAACTCATCACGGTGATAGAATTGACAATACATAAGGAGATCACATGTAACCTCATCATAGTGATAGAGTTTACAACACATAAGGAAATCATATGATACTGGGAATCATGACCCAGCCAAGCTGACAGATATTTTTGGGGGACAATTCAATCCACGATGAGAGGGAACAACTGTCTACCATCAGAAATGGCCAAGAAGAAAAAATGCCCAGCTTCCCTGCAAGAATTTAGGTTCTTACAATCACCTGTATAAATTAGTTCATTTAGTTGTTTAACATAAATCGTAAATATTGGACAATAGCATTAAACTTTAATATTATTTGATCTGTGGAAAAGGCATGGGGTGATAGAATCCATATTGGAACTGGAGACAGAAAATCTAGATTTAGTTATGCCACAATTAGGTAAATCTCTGATTTAGTTTACTCATCTGTAAAGTAGGGATAAGATTGTATTTTATTATTATTATTATTGCTTGTAGCTATTGTAAGGAGCCCTGGTGGTGCAGTGGTTAAGAGCTCGGCTGCTAACCGAAAGGTCAACTGTTCAAACCTACCAGCCACTGTGTGGGAGAAAGATGTAGAAGTCTACTTCTGTGAAAGATTACAGCATTGGAAACCCTATGGGGCAGTTCTACTCTGTCCTGTAGGGTCGCTATGAGTTGGAATTGACTTGACGGCAACGGGTTTTTTTTTGGTGTAGCTAATGTACACTAACGTACTTATACTGTGGTAAGGGCTTTCAATATATTTGCTCATTGTATCCTAACCAAAACCATTTGCCATCGAGTCGATTCCAACTCATGATGACTCCATGTGTTTCACAGTAGAATTGCATTCCATAGGGTTACCAATGGCTGTGATCTCTCAGAACTAGATCACCAGGCCTTTCTTCTTAGGTGTCTCTGGGTGGATTCAGACCACCAACCTTTAGGTTATTAGCTGAGTGCTTAACTGTTTGCACCACCCAGGGACTCCATGTATCCTAACAGGGACCCTATAAAGTAGGGAGAATTCCACTCGCCAGAGTGGCTGTGAGATTGTAAAGACAGATGTGAGAAACTCTTTAATAAACCTGAAAGCACTGAATAGCACAATGGATTAGTTCTGTGCCCTAAAAGTGCCTGACATGCACGGGGACTCAAGATGTGCTGTTGCAGAATAAAAACTGTCCTGTTTATAGCCACAGGCTGCACACCTCATCAGTCATTTGAAAAGATGAGCCTTGATGAGACACTTCTGCAGTTGAATTTATATAAACAATCACCAAGAATAAGAAACAAATGCAAACAAACACTCCAAAGCACAACAAACAGTAATCAAAATTTTGGTAATGTTAAAATTGTATCAGGTAAATCTGACTTCCCAGTAAAATTGATGCTTGAAAGGTGGTGGTAAGGGGTGGTGTGTCATCTCTCTGAGGTCAGTATTTTATAGAAATAGTCTCATATCCCTTTGTTAATGTCTGTTTAAATGTCTACCGATATGCTTCTGAATTATTTTATAGGAAATTAAAAAAAATTTTTGTATGTATTAAGTATGGCAACATAAATATTGGATCACACAGGTACGTTTGGATTTCATGGATACTTTTCTAAGGGAATAACTATGAAGGCGTTTTCAGAGACTTTTTTCACAAAACGGTGATTGGGTGCAAAGCCTTGAATCCCCTGGGGATAGCTGCAGTATGGAGTGGGAGGGGACTTTAAGGCTATAGCCTGGTGGCCGGGAGCATATTTATTAGAGCACATCAACTGTCTTGATTTCATGCTGTCTGCTGTTAAGTAACATAAGAAATAATGGAGAAGTAGTTAATGCAGCATTTCATTATTCAATAAATAGTGAAAAAGCCACTAGAATTTACAAGGTTTTGTTCTAGGATCTGGCAATATGGTAATAAATACTTGTCTTCATTACCTAGTACTGTTATAATAGAAATACTACAATATAACATAACAAAGAAAACCCATTCCCAAATAGGATTATAGCCACAGGTGTAGGGGTTAGTATTTATAACACATATTTTTAGGGGACACAATTCAATCAAGAACAATATTCTTGTGAGAGGTATCTCTTGAGGGAGAATCAACTGCTGGAGGAGATGGAAGATGATTAAATAAATACATAAATTGGATAATTAGGGATAGTGAAAAAATTTTGAATGAAATTAAAGATCGTGATATAATGAAGAATTATGGAAGTATGTTATGGATTGAAATGCGTCCCCCCAAAATATGTGCTGTAAACCTTAACCCCTATACCTATGGTTAGAATCCCATTTGGGAATGGGTTTTCTTTGTTATGTTAATGAGAAATAATTAGTGTAGGGTGTATCTTAAATCAATCTGTTTTGAGCTATAAAAGAGATTAAACAAACAAGCAAGCAAGCTAGCAAGCAGAGGTGGGGGAAGAAAGATGCCAAGCCACATGAAGATTGCCCAGGAGCAGAAGCTAAAAGAGACAAGGACCTTCCTCCAGGGCAGACAGAGAGGAAGCATTCCCCTGGAGCCAATACCCTAATTAGGACTTCTAGCCTCCTGAACTGTGAGAAAATTAATGTCTGTCTGTTGAAGACACCCACTTATGGTATTTCTGTTATACCAGCACTAGGTAACTAAGACAAAGGTTGTTTTTATGTTGTTAGGTGCCGTAGAGTTGATTCCGACTCATAGCGACCCTGTGTACAACAGAACAAAACACTGTCCAGTCCTGTACCATCTTCACAATCGTTGCTATGTTTGAGCTTGTTGTTGCAGCCACTGTGCCAATTAATCTTATTGAGGGTCTTCTTTTTTTTCACTGAACCTCTACTTTACTAAGTATGATGTCCTTTTCAGGGGACTGGTCCCTTCTGATAACATGTCCAAAGTACATGAGACGAAGTCTCTCCATCCTGGCTTCTAAGGAGCATTCCGGCTGTACTTCTTCTAAGGAGCATTCTGGCTGATTTTCTCCTTCTGGAAGTCCTTGGTGTATTCAGTATTCTTGGTCAACACTATAACTGAAATGCATCAATTCTACTTCAGTCTTCCTTATTCATTGTCCAGTTTTCACCTGCATATGAGATGATTAAAAATACCATGGCTTGGGTTGGGAGCACCTTAGTCCTCAAGGTGACATCTTTGCTTTTTAACACTTTAAAGAGGTCTTTTGCAGCAGATTTGCCCAATGCAATATGTTGTTTGATTTCTTAACTACTGCTTCCATGGGCGTTGATTGTGGATCCAAGTACAATGAAATCCTTGACAACTTCAGCCTTTTCACTGTTTGTCATGATATTGCTTATTGGTTCAGTTGTGAGAATTTTTGTTTTCTTTATGTTGAGGTGCAATCCATATTGAAGGCTGTAGTCTTCGTTCTTCATCAGTAAGTGCTTCAACTCCTCTTCACCTTTAGCAAGCAAGGTTGTGTCATCTGCATATCACAGGTTGTTAATGAGTCTTCCTCCAATCCTGATACCATGGTCTTCTACATATAATCCAGCTTCTTGGATTATTTTCTCAGAATACAGTTTGAATAAGTATGATAAAAGGATACAACCCCGACACATACCTTTCTTGATTTTAAGCCATGCAGTATTCCCTTTTTCTGTTCGAATGACTGTCTCTTGGTCTATGTACAGGTTCCTCATGAGCACAATTAAGTGTTTTGAAATTCCCATTCTTCCCAATGTTAGTCATAATTTGTTACATTCCACTCAGTCAAATGCCTTTGCATAGTCAATAAAACACAGGTAAACATCTTTCTGGTATTCTCTGCTTTCAGCCAAGATCCATCTGACATCAGCAATGATATCCATTGTTCCAAGTTCTCTTCTGAATCCCACTTGAATTTCTGGCAGTTCTCTGTTGATGTACTGCTGCAACTATTTTTGAATGATCTTCAGCAAAATTTTTACTGGGTGTGATATTAATGATATTCTTCAATAATTTCCATATTCTGTTGGATCACCTTTCTTTGGAATGAAACAAATATGGATCTCTTCCAATAGGTTGATAGGTAGTTATCTTCCAAATTACCTGGCATAGAGGGGTGAGTGCTTCCAGCATTGCATCCCGTTGTCGAAACGTCTCAGTTGGTATTCCATCAGTTCCTGGAGACTTGTTTTTCACCAGTGCCTTAAGTGCAGCTTGGACTTCTTCCTTCAGTATCTGGGTTCTTGATAATATGCTACCTCCTGAAATGGTTGAATGTTGACCAATTCTTTTTGGTACAGTAACTTTATGTATTCCTTCCATCTCCTTTTGATGCCTCCTACATTGTTCAATATTTTGCCTATTGTTAATGTTAGGTGCCCTTGACTTGGTTCTGGATCATAGTGACCCTGTGTATAGCAGAATGAAACACTGCCAGGTCTTGTGCCATCCTCACAGTCATTTTTATGCTTGAGACCGTTGTTACAGCCATTGTGTCATGCCATCTTGTTAAAGGTTTTCCTCTTTTTCACTGACTCTTTACTTTACCAAGCATGATGTCTTTCCCAGGGCTGGTCCCTCCTGATAGCATGTCCAAAGTATGTGAGATAAAGTCTCACCATCCTTGCTTTTAATAAGCATTCTGGCTGTACTTCTTCCAAGTCCGATTTGTTCGTTCTTCTGGCAGTCCATAGTATAGTCAATATTCTTCATCAACACCGTAATTCAAAGGCATCAATTCTTTGATCTTCCTTATTTATTCTCCAGCTTTCACATGCATGTGAAGTGATTGAAAATATCATGGCTTGGGTCAGGTGCACCTTATTCCTTAAAATGACATCTTTGCTTTTTAATACTTTAAAGAGATCTTTTGCAGCAGATTTGCCCAATCCAGTGTGTCCTTTGTTTCTTGACTGCTGCTTCCATGGGCGTTGATTGTGGAGCCAAGAAAATCCTGCAGTGTTGCAACTGGAAACTTGACTTTTTTCTTCAGTTCTTTCAGCTTGAGAAATGCCGAGCATGGTCTTCCCTTTTGGTTTTCTAACTCGTAGGTCTTTGCACATGTCATTATAATACTTTGTGTTCTCGAGCTGCCCTTTGAAATCTTTTGGTCTGCTCTTTTACTTCATCATTTCTTCCTTTCACTTTAGCTACTCAATGTTCAAGAGCAAGTTTCAGAGTCTCTTCTGACATCCATTTTGGTCTTTTTTTCCCATTCCTGTCTTTTTAATAACCTTTTTCTTTCTTCATGTATGATGTCCTTGAAGTCATGATGTCATCCCACAATTTGTCTGGTCTTTGGTCATTCGTGTTCATGCATCCAGTCTATTCTTCAGATGATTTCTAAATTCAGGTGGGATATATTTAAGATTGTACTTAGGCTCTCTTGAACTTGTTTTAATTTTCTTCATCTTCAACTTGCACTTGTGTATGAGCAATTGATGATCTGTTCTGCATTTGGCTCCTGGCCTTCTTCTGACTGATGATATTGAGCCTCTCTATCTTATCTTCCCATGGATGTAGTTGATTTGATTCCTGTGTATTCCATCTGGCGTGCTCCACATGTATAGTTGCCATTTACGTTTTTGAAAAAAAGATGTTTGCAATGAATAAGGTGTTGATCTTGCAAAATTCTATCATGTGATCTCAGGTGTCATTTCTATCACCAAGGCCATATTTTTCAACTACTGATCCTTCTTCTTTGTTTCCAACTTTTGCATTCCAATCACTAGTAATTATCAATGCAGCTTGATTGTATGTGTGACCAATTTCAGATTGCACAAGTTACATATATATGCATATATATATATATACACATATATGTATGTATATATATGGTTTTTTTTGAAATTTCTATTCCTGTTCTATACAAGAAGCTTCCCTCTTGACACTTGTAACTTCTCAGGAGACAATGATTCTAAAAGAATCATGCTTTGTCCAAAAGGATTTGTAGAGATCAGAATAAGGGTCAGATTTCTAAAAAAGGTTGACATTTACTACTGTGTACCTATAATATGCTATGTTTAATAAATTAAACTTTACTTCTATCACTAGAATCTGTATATATGTATGGGTGTGTTGACTGAATATTTGTCTTCTATTGCTGGCAAGTAAAGCTTCAGCAGTACACTATTCAATAATACCAATACTAATATCTGCTATCTTTTAATGAGCAGTGTGTGCCAGATACTATTCTATGTATTTTACACACTTTATTTCATTTGGCCATCATACAACAACTCTGTCAGGGAGGTACTTTTATTATCTCAAGTTACCTGATGAAGAAACAGGGACACAAGAAGGTTAAATAGTTTTCCAAATTCACAGGAGCCCTGGTGGTGCAGTGGTTAAAATGACTGCTAACCAAAAGGTTGGCAGTTCAAACCCACCAGCTGCTCTGCAGGAGGAAGATGTGGCAGTCTGTTTCTGTGAAGATTCATAGCCTTGGAAATCTTATGGGGCGGTTCTACTGTGTCCTACAGGGTCCCTGTGAGTTGGAATTGACTTGACAGCAATGAATTTTTAACGGACACAAATGAAAATGATGACATAGCCGAGATTTAAACCCACCAGTAAAACTATAGCCTGAATGCCCTTCCTTTAGAAATTAATCAAGGGCAAGAGAAATATTGTTTACTATCTAATTTCAGACAGCATCTCAAGAAGATAATTGTATTAGAAAAGCGATGAGATCCATACCTCACACCATACACAAAAATTAGCTCAAAATGGATCAAAGACATAAATGTTAAACATAAAATTTCTGGAAACAAAAAACATGGAGAAAACTATGGGACCTAATCTTTTGTAAAAATGTACACACATAACAAATGCATGAACAGAAAAAGACAATATAGATAAATGAGACCTCATAAAAATTAACAGCTTATGCTCATGAAAAGACTTTATTAAAAGAGTAAATAGACAGCCTACAGATGGGGAAGAAATCTTCAGAATTGACTTATCCGATAAAGATACAATCACTAAAATCTATAGAAAACTGCAACAACTCAACAACAGAAAGACAGACAACCCAGTGACAAAATGGGCAAAGGACATGAACAGAATCTTCACTCACGAGAACATCCAAGCAGCCAATAAACATGAAAAGATGTTCACGATCATTAGACATTAGAGAGATGGAAATCAAAACTACAATGAGATACCATCTTACCCCGGCTAAAATGGCGCTGATGAAAAAACAGATAACAAATGTTGGCAAAGATACGGGGAGTTTGGAACCCTTAGCCATTGCTAGTGGGACTATGAAATGGTACAACCACTATGGAAGATGGCATGATGCTTTCTCAAAAAACTAGAAAGAGAACTACCCTATGATCCAACAGTCCCACTCCTAGGTATACACCCTACCAAAACCCGTTGCCATCAAGTGGATTCCGACTCATAGGCACCCTATAGAACAGAGTAGATCTGCCCGGTAGGGTTTCCAAGGAGTGGCTGGTGGATTTGAACTGCTGACCTTTTGGTTAGCAGCCAAACTCTTAACTGCTATGCCACCAGGGCAAGAGGCCTAAAAATAATGACTCAAATAGACATATGCTCACCTATGTTCATTGCTGCTTTATTCACAATAGCAAATAAAAAGAAACAACTGAAGTGCCCAACAACGGATGAATGGATAAGCAAATTGTGTACATACATACAACGGAATACTGTGCAACCATAAAGAACAATCATGAGTCTGTGAAACATGTTGTAACATAGATGGAAATGGAGGGCATAGTGCTAACAGAAATAAGTCAAGCATATAAGGACAAATATTGTATGATTCCTATTTTATAAGAAGACAAGAATAGATATATAGAGAAAGAGCAATGTTCATTGGTGGTTACCAGGGAGAGGAGGGAGGGAAAGGAAAATACGCTTTAGATTGTAGAGACTTATTATTTTTGGTGATGGAAAAGGTGACACTAAATGTCGATGTAGGGAGCACAGCATAACCAGAGTAAAAACGAGTGTTTGAGCACATATGGATGGTTACAGGCATATTGGTATATGAGTCGATACAGGTGTGTACATAGATGTGAACAGATGGAAGCATCTATATGTATGTGTAAATACAAATACATGGGTTTAGGCACGTATATTCATTGAAGACACAAATACAGATACTCCTCAAACATAACCAATCACTTTCCAAGATTGGTTTTCTGGGTTTGAAAACTTAGGACCATAGTCTCATGGGACAACTCAGTTAATTGTCATAACATAGTTCACAAAAATCATGATCTGCATCCTAATGAAGTGAGTTGCGTCTGGAGTCCTAAAAGCTTCTGAGTGGCCATTTAAGACAAAACTACTGGTCTTTACTCACCAAGAGCAAAACAGTAAGAAAGTAACTAAAAGCTCAGAGAAGAAACAAGTCTACATGATCCACAACCTCATTTTCCTTGATACCAGAAGAACTCAATGGTGTTCAGCTACCACCACTGACCGTTCTTAGCATGGTCACATTAGATGGTCCCGGATAGAATGGTAGAAAAATGTGGAGCATAACTCAAGTTCTTAAAAAAAAGAGAAAAAGCCAGGAATTGGAACAGTGGAGAAGAGAGGACTCTTTGAGAGTATTGCCTTGAAACACTCTTTAAGCCTAAAACCGAGCCTATCCCCTGAGGTCACCTTTTAGCGAAATAGTAGAGTGGCACACAAAATAAAGAATATTACCTGTAAGATAGGTGTTATACTGAAAAAACCATCTGTATGAAACCAAAGGTCAACAATTACTCAAAAGCAAAGACAAGAAGATAGGGGAGCATGGAAACTATACTTGAAAGGGAACAAACAGAGCACAATGAAAGAGAGTGTTGACACGTTGTGATAAATGTAGCTAATGTCATTGAACAATTTTTATGGGAAATGTCAAATGGGAACCTAACTTTCCATGTAAACTTTCACCAAAAATTCAATAAAATATCATTAAAAAAAATAAAAGATTAGGACCATATATGTTTAAGTTTAGACAATTCTTTCCTTTATAGATAATGTGGTTGTTGTTAGCCCCTGACTGGTGGTGACGCCATGCACAACTGAACAGAATTAAATACTGCTGGGTTCTGCACCATCCCTATGATTGGTTGGGGATCAAATAGTTGTGATCCATAGGGGTTTCTTTGGCTGATTTTTGGAAGTAGATCACCAGGCCTTTTTTCCTAGTTTGTCTTAGTCTACTGAAACTTATTCAGGATCATGGAAATGTGCAAGCCTCCACTGACAGACAAGTGGCGGCTGAGCATGAAGTATACTGGCAGGGAATTGAACCAGATCTCTTGCATGAAAGGCGAGAATTCTACCACTGAACCAAAAACCGAAAAACCCATTTGCCTTCCATTCCGACTCATGGCAACCCTATTGGACCGAGTGGAACTGCCCCATAGGATTTCCAAGGAGTGGCTGATAGATTTGAACAGCTGACCTTTTGGTTAGCAATGGAGCTCTTAACCACTGGGCACCAGGGCTTCCTACTACTGAACAAATACCCCTAAATTAGCCTCCTGGGGATACTGTAACAAATTACCGCAGCTGGTGGCTCTAAACAACAGAAACTTATGTCTCACAGTTCTAGAGGCTAGAGGTCCAAATCAATGCATCTGCAGGACCATGCTTCCTCCAAAATCATAGGGAAAGATCTTCTCTTGTCTTTTGCAGCTTCTGGCTTATACATTCATCTTCATCTGGCTATCTGTCTGCGTCTTTTATAACACACCACTCAAATTAGATTCGGACACACCCTTCTCCAGTATGACCTCATATTAACTGATAATATCTTCAAAGACCTGTTTCCAAACAAGGTCACATTCATAGGTACAAGGGGTTAGGACTTCAACATATCTTCTTGGGGGACACAGTTCTATCCATAACATAAATGTTGAGTGAGTTTAAGTGAGACTTAAATTCATGGACACAAGTTGGCATCTTTAGAACAAAATGAAGTAAAACTTAGGAGGCCTATATTTTTATAGATCACCACTTGAGAAAAGGCAGCATTGTAACATTTAGTGACAAAGTGTGAAATATTCCTATGGGTCTTAATGATTTAACAACTCATAAACTAAAGAAAAGAATGTTTGGTCATTATTTTATGTTCCCTCTAGGTGGTTCTAAATTGTAAGTATAGCAAGAATATTTTCACTCATAACCTTCTTTCTTAAAATTCAATAGTATGATACACTTAGTAAAGCATCAAAATTATTTCTCATGCATTTGTTTGTTTGCAGCAATTATTATTACAGAAAACACACAAAACCTTATGTTAACTTAACTGATAGCATCAGATAAGGCCTGTAGCTCCAATGAGCATTTGCTTAACTGTTCATCTTCATTTCACCGAATGACCATTCTTTATGAATGTACTGAGGCCCCAAAGCTGTGGCCTGGAGATGTGTATTTTTAACGTTAATTTATTTTTTCTTGCTGTTTTTGAGAATATACACAGCAGAACATACACCAATTCAAGAATTTCTACATGTACAATTCAGTGACGCTGATTACATTCTTTGAGTTGTGCAACTATTTTCACCTTCCTTTTCCAAGTTGTTCCTCCTTCATTAACATAAACTCACTGCTTCTATGTTTCCTGTCTTACCTGTGTTTTGAAAATTCCTTCCACGTTATTCTAATTTGTAAACCTGGTTAGAAACATCCTCAGTAAAAGTGATTAAACGCCTTCGGCCCTCTGCACTGGATTTGGTAATTTCTTTTCTCCACTTTTGAAACTTGGCTCAAAAGACTTTTGTAATTTTTGAAGTTTTCCATAAAAGATTTTAAAGGACTCTGTAATTAATATTTTTAACAAAGTATGACATTTCATTATCAAGCATTTTAATGTGTGGTAATTATTACTTAGTTTTTCATTTTAATAAGTAATTACTTAGATTTGTAGTCACCTGGTCTACATTTAAACAAAACCTATTCTTAAGATTTCCTTATATTTGTCTGGTAGAAGAAACCGTATTCCTATTGCATTTTGTACCCCATTTGATATACGAGGAAGCTGAGGCTTAGAAAAAATCACAGGTGGCTGGTTAATGGCAGTAAAACTAGAACCGCGTTGTATAGCCATCTGTACAAAGGTAGCTCTGTCAAGTCCCACACTGCTAATGGAGAACTAAATTTCAGTAAAACCGTATTGGTCATGTCCAATTATTGTTATTTTTTGAATTCTTCTGGGCTTGTAGTTTTGTATGCATTATTCTGCACATTTGTATTAGTTTTCATTTGTATAAGAACTATATATTCACAAAGTTTTTACCAAGTTTATATGTTTACATTTTTAAGTAGTGTTATAATAGTGGGGCAATGGGGCTTCAGTAGTAGAATCTCAGCTTCCCTGCAGGAGATCTGGGTTAAATTCCTGGCCAATGCACCTCATGTGTAACCACCATCCCTCTCAGTGGAGGCTTGCATAATGCTGAACAGTTTTCAGTGGAGCTTCCAGGCATTGTAAGATTTTTTTTTTTTTTCCCCTTAGAAAGAGACTATACACTATATATTTGAATAAAACTGCTTTCACTGAAATGGTTAGGGATAATATGACTCCTGGTTGATTCTGTCTGAGAGAACCAGTAACTGAGAATTTGGGGAAACTCATTTTGGTTTACTGTTTCAACTCCGAATTATACTGCTACTTTCATGCTTTGCTTGCCTTCTAATCAATCTTACTTTAGAAGCTACACCCAAAACAGGTTAGTTTTGTTTTTGCTAAGATTTATTTAAACAAAACCCTTCAGAAATTCTTAAGTACATCATTTTATGAGTATTAACTCAATATATATTTGAGCGGTTATTTATTCTGATGCTACATATGTTCTGGGGATTCGTGCACATTTTAAAAGTCAAGTTATTAACGCAAGCAAACCTTAAAATTGTTAATTTGCATAGGTAGCATTTGCTTTTCCCGAAAACACTGAATTTCTGAGTGTTAAAATCCACTCTAATCACGAATATACAGATTTAAAATGTTTGTTAACCCTCACATACCAATGTAAAATGAAGACATTTTAGTTTTTTCGTATTACCTTAGCAAATAAAATATAAGATATTAGATGTCTTTAAATAATTAATTCTAAGTAGAGTTAATTTTGTTTAATTATTCACACAGCCGTTATCTCTAGCAGGCACCTCAGTGTAAATATATATATACGTTGTTGGTTGCTTTAATAGAGAGTTTGCTCAACTGAAAAACCTGCAAGAACGGTGCCAGTATATATAGAATTGTAGGTTTGGGAGCCCTGGTGGCACAGTGGTTAAAGCGCTCTGCTGCTAACCAAAAAGTCAGCAGTTCAAATCCACCAGCTGCTCGGTGGAAGAAAGAATGTGGTAGTCTGCTTCTGTAAAGATTTACAGCCTTTGAAACCCTATAAGGCAATTCTGTTGTGCCCTATAGAGTTGCTATGAGTCAGAATCAACTCAAAGGCAATGGGTTTGGCTTTTGAGTAGCTTATTGCTATGCCTTGCAGAACAAGACATGATCTCCCCTCTACTTAAAGGCTTTCAATACACATTGCATACACTCGAGCACAGCTATTGCCAAATAGAAAGTATGCCACTCCACCACATACTGACAGATGGATTCCTAGTCGCATATATTGCATTGCATTGGCCCCTTTGCAGTTTATTTGAAACTTATTTCATAGTTGCTGTGATTCAAAGAACTAGATTTCTAATATGCACTCCCAATTTTGGTGAGTGAAGATGAATCTCCACTAAAAAGATGTAATTTGAAAGAGGTGAACCTTGGCTGTTGTGAATGTTATTAGCACAATCAAGTAACAATATTAACTTGCAAAAGTCAAGTCATTTTGAACACAATGATGTTGAGGAATTTTTAGAAAATAATTTTTATAAAGCTCCTGGGTGGTCAATTTAGGTTAGACTACTAAAAGATCGATGGTTTGAACCCAACACGCAGAGCTGTGGAAGGACCAGTGATCTGCTTCTGTAAAGATTATAGTCAAGAAAACCCTATGAAGCAGTACACATGTGGTCGCCATGAGTCCAAATAGACTCCATGGCAACGGTTTTAGTTTTGGTTTTACACAATGCAATGTACAGATAAGGAGCCCTGGTGGTGCAGTGATTAAGTGATTTGTTCCAAAATGTTGGCAGTTTGAACTCACCAGCCACTCTGCAGGAGAAAGATGTGTCAAGTCTGTTTCTGTAAAGATTTACAGCCTTGAAAACCTTATAGAGAAATTCTGCTCGGTCCTATAAAGTCACTATGAGCTGGAATCGACTTGATCACAACAGGTTTGTTTTTGTTTTTTGGTTAATGCATGGGTGTTTTGGGACGTTTTCACATTTTATGTTAAATTTGCATAATGTTTTTTCATATATAATACACCTTATTGCCCTAGAGTGGATTCCGACTCATAGCGACCCTATAAGACAGAGTAGAACTACCTCATAGGGTTTCCAAGGCTGTAAATCTTTACAGAAGCAGACTGCTACATCTTTCTCCGGAAGAATGGCTGGTGGATTTGAACCGCTAACCTTTTGGTTAGCAGCCAAGCACTTTAACCACTGCGCCACCAGGGCTCCATATATAATACATAGAGCATTAAAAATTTTTGTCAATAAAAACATGTTAACAATGCTTTAGTATTAGTAAAAAAAAAAAAAGTTAATACTTATAGTTTATTCTTTTGTAAAAAATGATTCTCTGATCAACTGAAAAAAAAAATCACAAACTCTGACTATCTAAATAAACCACATGAGGAAAGGGATATATTTCCTGTAACATTTATAAGTATAAGCAGACTCAAAATTCTGTTAGTCTAGACAAGAGAACTATCTTTATTTATTTATTTAATGCCTTTCTCATTAATTTTGGCAGATGGGAAGTGCTTGTCATTCTTTACTAACAGGTTTCCATAAATCCTCTATATTGCTATATTTTTATTTTTGCATGCTTACAAGGCATTATAAAAATGCAATGATTTCTTAAATATGAGTCTAGAAAAAACTAAGAATAGAAGATTACATGAAACATTTTCTTCCTTTTTGGTAAACATGGGTGTGCGTATTTTTTTTAATATCATGAATTCATCTTTGTACTAACTTGTAATTGTCCATTACAAAGACAACCTAATGCCAAAAAACTGATGGTAATGGTCAAATAGTTTTACTGAGCAACTAAAATACATTTGCAAGCGACTAGCTATGCAATTTCAGTACTGATTTTGTCAAGTAATATGATACCGAGAGAAAATCAAGAAACTTACCCATTTAGTTGATCTCTTGGCGTGTATTTGGAAGGGACAAAAAGCCTAAATAATACAGTCTTCATGGATCATTGGTCTTTTTCTTTCCTTCTACACTTCTCTATGCCCACAGGTTATGATTGTATTGTTTTGTCTGAGTAGCTATTTGTGAATTTTTTTTTTTTTTAATCTTCCTTAAAATACTGTGATTTTGAGTCATTGTTGCTGTTAGTTGCCATTGAATTGAATTCTAACTCATGGCTACCCCGTGTGTGCAGAGTAGAACTGCTCCTTTGGGTTTTCAAAGCCCTGACCTTTCAGAAGTAGATTGTGAGGCCTCTCTTTCCAGGCTCCTCTAGGTGGGTTTGAACCCTGCCAACCGTTCGGCTAGTAGTTAAGCACTTAACCTTTTTTACCACCCAGGAACCCTTTGATCTTGGGTAATTTTATGGAATTCTATACTCAGGAGGGAGCTAAACCAGAGTCCCTGGGTGGTACAAATGGTTAACACACTCAGCTGCTAACTGAAAGGTTTGAAGTTTGAGAACACCCATAAGCACCTCTGAAGAAAGGCATGGCTATCTGTACTTCAAAAAATTCAGCCATTGTACTCCGACACACATAGGGTTACCATGAGTCAGAACAGACTCAACGATAACTGATTTGGGAAAGCTTATCCGATTCAACACTTCTCCTTCTCCATTGTATGAGGTACCTATTTAAATACAAAGATCTGTAACTATATTTTAAATAAGTTCATTGAAACTTTTTAAATAAGTATAACCAGTAATCAGTTGCAGTCCAGTTGACTCTGACTCATGACAGCCCATCTGTGTCAGAGTAGAACTATGCACCTTAGAGTTTTCAATGGTTGATTTTACGGAAGTAGATCGCAAGGCCTTTCTTCTGAGGTAACTCTGGGTGAACTTGAACCTATAACCTTTTGGGTAGCAGCTGGAACCTGTTAACCATTTGCACTGAGAAATTCCTTTAATAGTGTCGTAAAATTATTAGAACGGCCAGTATCAAAAACTGTATCCTTGTCATTGAGCCCAAGGGTCATGGTATAAAATTTACTAGTATGATTTTTCATGCATGCTTATTTTGGAGAATGGAGATGCCCTATAGACATTTTTAAATGCACTGATATTCTAGCAGTATTTTAAAAAGGGCTTGTAAAGCTTCATACTATTTGTCAGCATTTGACCAGTAGTCTAAAAAAAAAAAAAATGCATGGTGAAATTTTGCAGAGATGAACTAAATCTGTAAATTAAACAAATAATTCAAGACTAGGAATCTAGATATTGCCTAATTCACTAATTCCAGAGTAAGGGTGTATATAGGAAATAAAGGTTCATATTTCTATATTTGGATACGCATTTGCTTTCTAGTAACCATATCCTTTAACACCTCACAGGGTTGACTTTTAATGTACAGAATCTCTTACATTAATATTTTTATAGGAAAAGGTGGATTATTATGGGAAGGGAGATATTTATTATCCTGAAGGGAATTTGCTTCCTTTTTTCTATTTATCAGACTTAGGTCTTTATAAAAATTTTATTTAGCAAAATTATAGTAATATGTTTTTCATAACAATTATTTTCCAATTGTTATTTATTATGATTTTTACAAAATGGAATGAAATAAAACGAACCCACAAAGAAGTCTCTAAAGTTAGTATCTCTTTTTTAGGGCAATCATTATAAAAATTAAATTTTGAAAAGGAGTTGGTTATCTTTCCAAATCTCTTATAATGAAACAAGCCTCTTCTTCAAGGCACTCAATTCTGGCTTTTGTGTGAATGTGACATTTTCCACTGCAATGTAGTAGGAAAAAAAATTCATTTTGTGGTTTCAACGTATGCTAGTAATATGTTTTCAAGCCTCGGTGTGATCTTGCTCTTCATTAGTACTTTTTGTTTTTTGGCTTCATAGAGCTTCTTTTTGTTGAGTTTGATCTTTAATTGAGCGTATAAGACTATGGAGAAGCCAGCTTGCTTGGCCCTTTCCTCTGAAAGAAATGAAAACTTTTTATATCTTCCTATTGTTAAGTGGATCCCTGGTGGTGAAGTGGTTAAGAGCTATGGCAAAAGGTCTGCAGTTCCAATCTACCGACCACTGCTAGGAAACCCTATGGAGCAGTTCTAGTCTGTCTTATAGGGTCACTATGAGTCGTAATTGACTGAAAGACAATGGGTGTTGTTAAGTAAATCTGGTCATTTTGGTTCAGCCTTCAGGGTGTGTTTGTATTATTGTTGTTAGCTGCCATAGAGTTGGCCTCTGACTTAGGGTGACCCCATGTGTTACAGAGTAGAGCTGCTCCATACGGTTTTCTTGGTTGTAACCTTTACAGAAGCAGTTTGCCAGCCTTTCTTCCAGGGAGTGCTGGGTGGGTTTGAACTGCCAACCTTTAAATTAACAGCTAAGTGAGATTAAAGATTAAACCATGAGAGGGCACCCAGTGTTTGTATTAAGAAAACACTGGAAGGATAGCCAAAACGATACTTAATTTTTAAGGACAGCCATGGCATTAAAGATGTAGTTATGTAAGTTCAAGTACACTTCTGAATTTTTAGGTAGAGCATTTGTCATCAAGATAAGTAATAATAATACATTTTTTGGAATTATGTATATATTCTGTGTGTTATACATAGCGACCCTATGTATAACAGAATGAAACACTGCTTGGTCCTGCGCCATCCTCATAATCGTTGTTATGCTTGAGCCCACTGTTGCAACCAATGTGTCAGTCTATCTCGTTGAGGATCTTTCTCTTTTTCACTGACCCTCTACTTTACCAAGTATGATGTCCTTCTCCAGGGACTGATCCCTCCTGATAACAAGTCCCAAGTGTGAGATGTAGTCTCACCATCCTTGCATCTAAGGAGCATTCTGGTTCTACTTCTTAGATAGATGTGTTCATTCTTTTAGCAGTCCATGGTATATTCAATATTCTTCACCAACACCACAATTCAAAAGCCTCAATTCTTCTTTGGTCTTCCCTATTCCTTGTCCAGCTTTCACATGCATATGAGACGACTGAAAACACCATGGCTTGGGTCAGGCGCGTCTTAGTCTTCAAGGTGACATCTTTGCTTTTCAACACTTTAAAGAGGTCTTTTGCAGCAGATTTGTCCAGTGCAATGCATCTTTTGATTTGTTGACTGCTGCTTCCATGGGTGTCGATTGTGGATTCAAGTAAAATGAAATCCTTGACAACTTCAATCTTTTCTCCATTTATCATGATGTTGCTTATTGGTCCAGTTGTGA